>NW_006773042.1:246340-299240 GCF_000442215.2 Lipotes vexillifer | reverse complement strand
CCTGCCGATGCAGGGTACATGGGTTCGTGCTCCGGTCCGGGAGGATCCCGCACGCCGCGGAGCGGCTGGGCCCGTGAGCCATGGCCGCTGAGCCTGCGCGTCCGGAGCCTGTGCTCCGCAGCGAGAGAGGCCACAACAGTGGGGGGCCCGCGGCCCGGAAAAAAAAAAAAAAAAAAAAAAAAAAAAAATCTGTGAAAATTTCTGTCTGAGCCACATCTATAGAACACAGTATTATTTATACTTTTACTTGGAATATAAAAATTGTATGTATTTTGTAGCCTCACAGTGTACATATTTATGTGTATGCATACTGAACTAAGTTTTTATTATTATCAAGTTGGTTACATTAATAGATAAGTTAATAGATAATAGATAAGTCACTACAAATACAGCAGTGTTTCTGCTAGAAAGACATTATAAAGTTGTTTCCTGGACGAAACTCACTCAGTCCCTAAAGTAAGAGCTATACTCGCACTGGAAGCCCAGCAAATAATGATACACTACCTTTCCTCAATATCTGTTAATGGAGAATACAAAATATATACAATTTTTCATTTCCAAATAAAGGTAGAAATAAAACTGTGTTCTGTTATAGATATGGCTGAAGCAGAAGATTCCAAGTTGATTTAAAAAAAGAAAAATAGACATATATTTCTCTAAGACTAACTTAAGGAATATCGTGCAATATAAGTAAAAGCTGAAATATTTAAAAATTTTAAAGAAGGCAGTCCTGTTACAAAATTAAATCACATGATATAAAGTCTGAAATCATTGATTTAAATAAACTTTAGGGCCAGAAATTGCTGGTCCTTTTACATGGTATTAAGAACGAACCAGGCTTCCCTGGTGGCGCAGTGGTTGAGAATCTGCCTGCCAATGCAGGGGACACGGGTTTGAGCTCTGGTCTGGGAAGATCCCAAATGCTGTGAAGCAACTAGGCCCATGTGCCACAACTACTGAGCCTGCGCATCTCGAGCCTGTGCTCCGCAGCGAGAGGCTGCGACAGTGAGAGGCCCGCGCACTGCGATGAAGAGTGGCCCCTGCTCGCCGAAACTAGAGAAAGCCCTCGCACAGAAACGAAGACCCAAATACAACAAAGCAAACTGGTGATATGGGGAAATATGGCACATAAAATTATATAATAGCAACAACATATCTGACCACAAACAATACTTTAAAATCATGCTTTGAACACAGACACTTATTTGTGCATGTACTTTCCTGGCACCTCCTTCCTCATGTTTTCTACCTGCCATCACAACATAAGACAAATTATGGAAAACAGGAGGAAAGACTCCAAAGATTCTCCGCATAGCTCACTGTTCTGATTTCCTGCTCTCAGCTGCTTGTTCTCATGAGGCTCCGTGTATTTTATGCAAAGAGACTGCTTGACTAAGAGAGTATGGGGCTGAATGAGTGAATATTGTGTGTGTGTGTGCGTGCGTGTGTGTGTGTGGTGGTACAGTGAGATAGAAACAGTAAATGTTTGGGGAATATAGTCTGATTTTAATACTCAGTAATCCTAGCATGCTCAGAGGTGCATTTTCTTGATATCACAGGCTCTAAAATAAGTCTTTCCGCATAATATGGTGATAACTACAAAACAAAGCAACATGCGTGGGCAGCATGACTGCTTCCTAAGATGGACATCTCATATTTAGAGAACAGGCACTGCCGCAGCAAAAACGGAATTTGTTTTCTAATGACTCTGGGATGTGCTGGTTGGTGTGTGTGTGCACGTGCACATGTGTGTAAGTGTGTATATTATATTTTGTGTTTTACTTATTTAGTATTTTAAGAAAAGAGCTACCTACAGTAGCTCCCTTGGGACAAGGCTGTTTATAGCTCCCTTTGTAATATACTTTGAACTAATGGGTAGCAGCTGGAAATGCTAATACCTTTGGCTGAGGGTTATTTATATTCATGAAAGCAATGTTAGAGATTGAAAACAAATTAGATAGGCAGGCTCTAAACTGCATAATTGAGAATCTTATTTCTCTAGGGAGATGGAGGAATAAAAATGTTTTTCATCCAGTGTATAAACAGCTAAATCTTGGATACACCAAAGAAGAGCAAAAAGAAAATGCAGACAATTCACACACACACACACACACACACACACACACACACACACAGAGATACACATCAATGAACATGTGAAAATTTATGCCTCACTGAAACCTTTAAAAATTGCAAATTAAAATAAAATTTAATTTTTGATTATCAAAATTAGAAAAGATCTTTTAAAAGAGTAATACTCATTGTAAGAAAGGATGCTCTCAGACACTCATATACTGCTGGTAGTTGTATAAATTGGCAGAATCTTTCCTGGAGGATAACTTGGCATCATATATCAAACACCTTAAACATTTTCACATCCCTTGACTAAGTACTTGAACTACTTAATAAGTACTAGGATTTATTCTAAGGAAATAATCCAAAAGGACAAAGCCTTATTTATAAGGCAGTTATCACAGCATTAATCATAATAGAGAAAAATTAGGAACAACCAAAGGAGGATATTTTAGTAATCCAAACTGATGGAATATTTTAAATTTATTAAATTCATGTTTTCCAAGTACATTAAACTATATGTCATATGATCCTAATTTTTAAAGAATAGACAGTTATACGTCTGTTTTAAAAAGATGTGAAGAAAGCACACCACAGTGCTAATGCTAATTATCTTTGAATGGCAACAACTTTGATTTTTAGTCTATAACTAACTGTACATTAAAAAAACTTTTTTAATGTACAGTAAGGTATATTTTACAATATGTAAAATATTTTTGAAATAAGTATTTTCAAAATAATCTCGAACCTTGTTATTCAATGTGTGGTCTGTGGACCAGCAACATCAGCACCACCTCAGGCTTCACCCCTGAGATGAAATCACAACTGCATATTAATAAAATCCCCAGGTGATTCGTATTCACCAGAATGCACACATATCCTTTTACAACCAGAAAGCACAATAAACATTTTAAAACTATCATCACCTGTATTATTTACTACTGATGTTATAACACAAACTTATTGGCTTAAAAATAAATTATCTCAGTTTTGAATGTGAAGAACTCTGACAACTAAGTGCAGTACATGATCTCGCAGTGCAGGAAAAGTCCAGGAGTGCTATACTGGATATTACTGCTGAATCGACACAACTGGAATATGGATAGTATGTTAGATAAGAGTATGGCATTGATGTTAAATTTCCTGCATTTGACAACTGTGCTGGGGTTAAATAAGGAAATACTCTAGTTCTTAAAAAATAATATATATTTATGTGAGTACGTGTGTGTTTAAAGGAGTAAAAGGGCAAGACGTTTGCAACCTACTCAAATTTCTCAGAAAAAAATTATTATATATATATAAAACATATGTATACACACACACACACACACACAAGGTGAAAAACAAAACAGCAAAATGTTAAAAATCGGTAAATTTAAGTGATAATATGTTATAGGAAAATTCTCTGTCCATTCCACGATTGGTTCCGGGACTCCCCACATATATCAAATCCTCAGATGCTCAATTTCTTCATATAAAATAGTGTAGTATTTTTATGTAACCTACACACATCCTCCCATATACTTTAAATCATCTCTAGATTATTTATAGCTAATACAATGTAAATGCTATGTCAACAGCTGCAAGCACATGGCGAATTGAAGTGTTGCTTTTTGAAACTTTCTGGAATTGTTTCTCCAGAATATTTTCAATCCTTGGTTGAATCCTTGAATTTGGAACTCGCAGATACAGAGGGCTGACTATATTTCCAAACAAAAAATGCAATTCCAGTTTCTCTCTTATACCAAATTAAGTAGCAAAAACTAAATATCAGACATGTAATTAAACTGTTTACATGCTTTTGATTGCCAAAAGTTGATGCTGAAAAGCCAAGCAGTCTGAGTTGGTCATTTTCTATTTTCTAGGGTAGTTCTGAGAGATTTTCTTTTCTCTCTCCTTTGTCCCACCCCGACCCCCTTTTTTTGAATGATATGGAATAAGACAGAAAGCAGAATCAAGGAATGAGTGTTCTAAGTACCTCCTAAAACACATTCTGGAAACTTGAGCTTGAAACCAATCTAAGAAACCATACTACAGTTACACTTAAAATAATGTTTATATCAACGAACCTTTATAAATTTGGTGTATATAGGAACTCTTATTAATGTTTTCTAAAAAGTACCTAAATAAAAGTTTAAAAAGAGTTACAAAGGTAGCTTAGAGTAACAAAGTTACCAATTTTAAGTGGCGATCAAATAGGAATATAAAGGCAAAAAATCTGGCAATATTCTCTATGCCAAGCCCATATGATGTAGGTAGAATGGTCCCACAAAGATGTCCGGGGCCCTAATCCCTAGAAGCTGTGAATAGTAAACATAGTAAAAGGGACTGTGCAAATGTGATTAAAGTTATATACATCAAAATAGGGGCATTATCCTTGATTACCTGAGTGGGCCTAATCCAACCACATGAGCTCTTAAAAGCAGAAAACTTTCTCCAGCTGGAGTCAGAGCGATGCAGCAGAGGGGAAAGTGAGAAAGATTCAAAGTACGAAAGGAACTTATTAACCCACCACTGCTGAAGGGGGGCCACATGGAAAACATGAGAAGGAATGCAGGCATCCTCCAAGAGCAAAGACTGGCCCCTGGCTGACAGGCTGACAGAAAAACAGGGACCTCAGTCTTACAAGTGCAAGGGGCTGAATTCTGCCAGCTGTAACCACGATGAACCTGGAAGTAGATGATCCCTCAGAGCCCAGTCCAGCCAACATATTGATTTGGGCCTTGTGTGACCAGGTTTAGAGAACCCAGTTGAGCCCAGCCAGATTTCCAACCTATACATCTGTGAGATAAACTGATGTTGTTATAAGCCACTAAATTTGTGGTAATTTGTTACGGCTGCAATAGAAAACTAATACTCAAATAAATATTTTCTTAATTTATATTTCATTCTAGATATTTTAATTAATCAAGACAAATTTAAAAATTTGAAGCAAATGATTTTAATACAGTTCTAGCTTTTTATTTCCTCATCAATTTTGTCACTAAAGGGAAAGATAATGTTAGAGTGATGAGATTGTGAGCACTGTAGAATATCATTTTTAAATTCATAAGTTAATGTTTTGCTTTAGAAAATGTTTTTAAAAAGCCATTTTCTCTAAGAAAGTTTAAATGAAAATTATGACTCAATTGAAGGCAATTTAGTATGAGGGTCTATATATGCCATGTAGACCTGTTTCTGACATATTAATTCATTACATGTATTATCAGCTGGTGCTTAAAGGGTTTTGGGGCAGGGAGTAGGATAATGCTAGAATGGTGCATGAGCTCAATTCTTTGGAATATTCATATTAAGATTATTTCTCTTCTTATTCTGTCAGTGAGTGAATTCCAGGCAATTCTCCAAGGTAAGAAAGTTAAGCTAAAAAGAGCCAACCTAAGGAAGGAACTTATCTTTTTAGCAGAATGCTATGAAAGCTTTTGGTGTTTTTTTTATAACAAGCAGGTATTTTTATAATATAATTTGTCATAGAAGATAACTGACAGGGTACTGATCAAGTTGGGGGAAAATCAGCTAGAGTAATTTGTATTGATTTATCACTACCTTGTAACTGTGGCTAGTAATGTATTTCAGTATACAACCCTCTCTATTAGCCTTTATCTTTTAAGAACTCTTGCATTTAGTATAAAGATTTAAAAGGGCTGAATAGTCTAGGACAGTGCTTTTCACACTTCTATTGTGAAGGATCAGTTTCTATTTTTTTTAAATTTCTTATCAGTTGTGAATCAGAAATTTTATAAAATGTAATAAAACTATATTACTAGAAAAACTAAACAAAAACCCAAGACATACAAGTTTCTTAAATGGCAGTGCCTAGACAGCCATGGTGCTAAACTATGTTTAATGAATGACTCTACTGAATGCAATTTAATATGAGGGTCTGTATATGCCAAGTAGTTGGTCCACAAATGAATATGTCTTCATTGGAAAAGTGACTGTATCTGGTTATGTTACTGAATATATCTGATGAGGGCAGTACCCTCAGACAACTCATAATCAAAAAAACTAAATATTTTATGAGGCTCTAGGAACACATGACACTTCATTTAGAGAATAACATAGCAAGGTAAATTAGCAGTATTAAAGGACTAAATAATCTCTATTTTTTCTGTGATTTTGCCTTTTGGCCTAAACCCTAACTACACCCAAACACATGAATAAAAAGGATGATGCAAAAGTCTAATAAATGCTTAAAGATGAACACCAGACTCTTATGTTAGAGGGTACACTTTCTCCAGAGTGCATCTATAAAGTTTTAACTTGCACTTTTTTTTTTTTTGCGGTACATGGGCCTCTCACTGTTGTGGCCTCTCCCGTTGCGGAGCACAGGCTCCGGATGCGCAGGCTCAGCGGCCATGGCTCACGGGCCCAGCCGCTCCGCGGCATGTGGGATCTTCCCGGACTGGGGCACGAACCCATATCCCCTGCATCGGCAGGTGGACTCTCAACCACTGCGCCACCAGGGAAGCCCTGCACTTACTTTTATGCAAAGAATGTTTTTTTATGTAGAGAATTTTTAAGTGTAATAATGTATACTCACATATACCTTAGGATTCTTTAAATATATTAAATTATACTTAAATATATACTTTATATCTTATATATATTATATAATTATATATTTAAATTATATATTCCACAAGTACCTCTGTTTCAGGGTAAAGTGAGAAAGCATTTAATCCTTTCACACACAGAGCATTTATATTTAGTCTCATACTGTCCATGAAGCCAATAACTGCTTCCTCCTCACAGAATGAAATGTAGCCTCCTGATGCAATCTGCACTGATGACAGCAGAGGTCACTGTCATGTGAAATCACCATTTTTCATTGTATACAAGAATCCTCCCCAGTTAGTAAGTACTAGTTTTCAGAGAGACTGCAATCTTTGTAAATTGTCTTATACACCAAAACTATTTTAAAATCCTGATTTATGTGAATACAAAGTGATATATTTCAACTTATAAATTGAAACCTATCATAAATTTTAAAAAGAAAAATTAATATATTAATAAAATGTTACTACTTTGCATGAATTAGCTTACTGAATCTTTCCTCATAGTATTTCTATTAGTATATGATGCCATTTATATTAAGTTCAAAAAGAAAAAAAAACAGAATATATTGGTTACAGAATAGTTAACTTATAAAACTATACAGGAAAGTTAAGAATGTAATTATCATAAAATACAGGGTAATAGTTTCCTATAGATGGAAATGAAGGGTCTATGACTTAGAAGGTGCATGTATGGGGGTTCAGGAGTGCTGGTAATCTTTCAATTCTTTTTTTTTTTTGCAGTACGCAGGCCTCTCACTGTTGTGGCCTCTCCTGTTGCGGAGCACAGGCTCTGGACTCGCAGGCTCAGTGGCCATGGCTCACGGGCCCAGCCGCTCTGCGGCATGTGGGATCTTCCCGGACCAGGGCACGAACCCGTGTCTCCTGCATCGGCAGGCAGACTCTCAACCACTGCGCCACCAGGGAAGCCCCAATCTTTCAATTCTTGACCTATAATATGGTTACATAGGTTCCTATTTTGTAGCAAGTTATTAAACTGAACATTTATGTTTTATACACACAAAACCAAAATATAGAAGGCCTTATCAAAATTGTTTCATTCCTATAAAGTACAGCTAGCCAATACTAAAAAGAATTCTAGGGATTGAATGGTTAATTGGTCCCAAATAATTTTCTCTAATTGAATTCCCTAATCAGCCCAAAATCTCCACCAAGTTACTACAAATCACTGTAAAGATAGGAAATAGTTCTCAGAAAACCTCTTGTTATTTGTAAGAGGAAGACTTAAGCAGTCTCTTTCTCTATACTTTATTTTTCTGGGTTTTTTTAGTTCTTTTCTTTTCTTGTATAATTCTTGGGAATCTTAAAGTTTCATATATTTTCTTGGTTTCCTTCCCCAGGGACTTTGCTAATATGGATTTGATTCATTCAAATCCTTTTGTTAACTTTTTGAAATGCACAGTAATGAAATAATTATGGAGTTATACTAGACTGACTAAAATTATCTACTTTAATGATTGGCAAAAAGAAAATATTCACTAACTGATTATCCTGTTTAAGAATAAATAAAATATTGATATTCAGGCAAAAGATGAATTTGAGCATGTTAATTACACCTGTGCAAGGAGTCATACAATTCTTACCCTACCTGAAATCACACGCTGTAGTAACCTCTGCTCCTCCACCCAGGGCCCGACCTTGAACTAGTGCAACACTTATTAGAGGAAGTCTGTATATTGAAGGAAAAAGGAAAAAGGGATGTTAATATTTTTAATTTTGATATTAATTTACAAATACTTTTAAAACTTAAGATGCAGTAGCAACAAAATTACTGAACTATGTTTATAAAAATAATCACACCTCAAAGTATAGAACTATTAGCCAATGTATCATGAGCAAAACAGTATAATAATGAAGATAAAATAATTCACACTAAATGCTATGTAAGCTTATCAAAATACCTCCCCAAATCATTATATATTTTTAAACTACAGACATATCAACTTTCTTCCAAATAAATGGATGTTTTTGTATAATGCAGGCACACCTCATTTCATTGTGCTTCGCTTTATTGCGTTGGATTAGGCTTTGGCTAACAGCCAAACTGTGAATACAGAGGAAAAGTTCTTGAAGGAAATTAAAAGGGCTACTCCAGTGAATATATGAATAATAAGAAAGCAAAACAACCTTACTGCTGATAGGAAGAAAGTTTTATTGGTCTAGATAGAAGATCAAATCAGCCACATTTCCTTAAGTCAAAGCCTAATCCAGAGCAAGGTCCTCACTCTGTTCAATTCTATGAAGACTGAGAGAGGTGAGGCAGATACAGAAGAAAAGTGTGATGCTAGCAGAGGTTGGTTCATGAGAATTCAGGAAAGAAGCCATTTCCGTAACAAAAATGTGCCAGATAAAACAGCAAGTGCTGATACAGAAGCTGCAGCAAGTTATCCAGAAGATCTACCTAAGATAATTCATGAAGGTGGCTACACCAAACAACAGATTTTTCAATGTAGACAAAACAACCTTATATTAGAAGAAGATGCCATCTAGGACATTCATGGCTAGAGAGGTGTCAATGCCTGGCTTCAAAGTTTCAAAGGACAGGCTGACTCTCTTGTCAGGGGCTAATGCAGCTGGTGACTACTAGTTGAAGCTAATGCTTATTTACCATTCTGAAAATCTTAGGGCTTTTAAGAATTATGCTCAATTTACTCTGTGCTCTATAAATGGAACAACAAAGCCTGGGTGACAGCACATCTGTTTACAACACGTTTTACTGAATATTTTAAGCCCACTGCTGATCTACTGCTCAGAAAAAAAAGATCCTTTCAAACTATTACTGCCCAGGGCTTCCCTGGTGGCGCAGTGGTTAAGAACCCACCTACCAATGCAGGGGACATGGGTTCAAGCCCTGATCTGGGAAGATCCCACATGCCGGAGAGCAACTAAGCCGGTGCGCCACAATTACTGAGCCTGCGCTCTAGAACCCGCAAGCCACAACTACTGAGCCCACGTGCCACAACTACTGAAGCCTGTGCACCTAGAGCCTGTGCTCCGCAACAAGAGAAGCCACTGCAATGAGAAGACAGCGTACCACAACAGAGTAGCCCCTGCTCACTGCAACTACAGAAAGCCCGCACACAGCAACGAAGACCCAATGCAGCCAAAAATAAATAAATAAATAAAATAAATTTATAAAAACCAAAAAAACAAACTACTACTGCCCACTGACAATGCACCTGGTCGCCCAAGAGCTCTGATGAAAGTGAACAATGAAATTAATGCTGTTTTCATGCCTGCTAACACAACATCCACTTTGCAGTCTGTGGATCAAGTAGTAATTTTGACTTTCAAGTCTCATTATTTAATGAAATACATTTCATAAGGCTATAGCCTTATGTATGTATTTAATGAAATACATTTCATAAGGCTATAGCTGCCATAGATAGTGATTCCTCTGATGGATCTGGGCAAAGTCACTTGAAAGGATTCACCATTCTAGATGCCATTAAGAACATTTGCGATTTATGGGAAGAGGCCAAAATGTCAACATTAACATGAGTTTGAAGAAGTTGATTCCAAATCTCTTGGATGACTTTGAGGGGTTTAAGACATCAGTGGAGGAAGTAACTGCAGATGTGGTGGAAACAGCAAGAGAACTAGAACTGAAGCCTGAAAATGTGACTGAGTTGCTGCAATCTCATGATAAACTTTAACAGATGAGGAGTTACTTCTCAAGGATGAGCAAAGAAGGTGGTTTCTTGAGATGGAATCTACCCTGGTGAAGACTGTTGAAATGACAAAAAGGATTTAAAATGTTAAATAAACTTATTTGATAAAGAGTGGCAGGGTTTGAGAGGACTGACTCCAATTTTGAAAGAAGTTTCTCTGTGGGTAAAATGCTATCAAACAGCACTGTATGTTACAGAGAAATCATTCAAGAAAGGAAGAGTCAACTGATGCAGGAAACTTCCCTGGTGTCTTGTTTTAAGAAATTACCACAGCCATCCCAGCTCTCAGCAGCCACCACCCTGATCAGTAAGCCGCCGTCAACACTGAGACAAGACCTTCCACCAGCAAAAAGTTTACGATTCACTGAAGGCTCAGATGATGGTTAGCATTTTTTAGCAATAAAGTATTTTAAAATTAAGGTATGTACATTTTTTAAGACATAATGCTATTGCATACTTAATAGACTATGGTAGAGTGTAAACATAACTTTTATATGCACTGGGAAACCAAAAAATTCTTGTGACTTGCTTTATTTCGATATCGCTTTATGCAGTGGTCTGGAACCTAACCTGCAATATCTCTGAGGTAGGCCTGTATACAGCTCCTGGAACTTTTCAGCAGTTGGCAATCAGGAATAATTCAATGTGATATTGTCTTAGTACATTTTTATTGGTATCAAATTATGGATGGGAAAATTAAGGCTGTATCCAAAAGAAAGAATTGTGGTATAGAAGATTGAGCTCCAGAACTGTTATTGAAGGTTCCTATCAAAAACGTTTTCAGAGCTTCCCTGGTGGCGCAGTGGTTGAGAGTCTGCCTGCCGATACAGGGGACACGGGTTCGTGCCCCGGTCCAGGAAGATCCCACATGCCGCAGAGCAGCTAGGCCCGTGAGCCATGGCCACTGAGCCTGCGCGTCCAGAGCCTGTGCTCCGCAATGGGAGAGGCCACAACAGTGAGAGGCCCGCGGACCGCAAAAAAAAAAAATAATAATAATAAGTCAACCTTTTGTGTTTGCAAAGACCCACTTTGCAAAGTGTGTATTTAAAAGGTGAATTTAAAATGTTTTGAAGGTACAGAATTTTTTGTAGGTCTAACCAAAATGAAAAGGTGCAGGTCTAAAGTAATCGCAAATTTCTTAACACACACTGCTTCCAAATAAAAAGGATTTTTTTGGGCTTCCCTGGTGGCGCAGTGGTTGAGAGTCTGCCTGCCGATGCAGGGGACACAAGTTCGTGCCCCGGTCTAGGAAGATCCCACATGCCGCGGAGCAGCTGGGCCCATGAGCCATGGCCACTGAGCCTGCGTGTCCACAGCCTGTGCTCTGCAATGGGAAACGCCACAACAGTGAGAGGACCACATACCGCAAAAAAAAAAAAAAGGATTTTCTTTTTTTTTTTTTGGCTGTATCAGGTCTTAGTTGCAGCACACAGGATCTTCATTGAGGCATGAAGGATCTTTCGTTGCAGCATGCGGGCTCTTCCTGGCAGGGCACGGGCTTCTCTCTATTTGTGGCATGTGGGTATTTTTCTCTCTCTAGTTGTGGCACACAGGCTCCACAGCACGTGGGCTCTGTAGTTTGCGGCATGCAGGCTCTCTAGTTGAGGTGCGCGAACTCAGTAGTTGTGGCACATGGGCTTAGTTACCCTGCAGCATGTGAGATCTTAGTTCCCTGACCAGGGATCGAACCCACGTCGTCTGCATTGTAAGGTGGATTCTTTACCACTGGACCACCAGGGAAGTCCCTAAAAAGGATTATTTAAAAACAAAAAAACCCAAGTTTTAAGATTTATTTAAGAAAAAGTCAAATGTAATAGGGAGAAGTAGGTGAATAGGAGCTAAGACAATGAAGAAGGTATTTTAAACAGTAATGCTGATTCCACTTTTCTTTCTAGACTAACATACAAAGAGTACCAAAAATACAGTGATGTCCAATTAACAAGTATGCTAAATAAATATGAATTTCCTTAGTTTTAATTATATTTAAATTGTTTACATTCAGAATATAGAAGTAGAAAGCTAATCAGTCCAATCATTTCACAGTTTGTAACCCCAAATGCAAAATGACAGGCCCAAAATTTTCTTTTTCTTCCTCATCTAGGTGCAAAGTGAATCCATCTTCCTCAGAAATCTGTAAAGGCCTTCTCCAATTGGTAACTCTTTTTCTATCTCCTTGCGGATACAGACCACTTCACTATACATTCTACCAATTTTGAATATTAGGTAATCTTTATGTGTCATCTCTTGACCAGTGTCTATTCTGCTCTGGTAACAGTATTTAACTTTCCCGTGTCTATACCTAAGTATAGCCAGATTATACCTAAATATTAGCTCTTTAGGGGAAAGTGCTATGTCTTTAATTCTTTTTATCTCTCATCTCTTATTTTTTAAGAGACATACTTGTATGTCCTTCAGTAACATTTAATTATATGACAATCCTTGATGGCACAAATAGTTCATCATTAGAATAAATATGATTAGAAAATCAGTGACTACTTTTTAACTACTGCAAATCACAGAATGAAGAGCTATTTTTGGTCTATTAGAAATTATATTTTAAAAACAAAGATACATTACCTCATAAATCTTGTTAAGGTGTTTTGCATGAACATGCATACGGCCATTCCATCCTTTAAATAAGAATAAGCACAAAGATACAATGCAAATGTATTATATAAGAAATTATTAAAAAACACTTTCAGGATTTAGAAAGTAATAAAGCCAAAAATATACCAAACTTTATAAAATGAGGTTATCATTTAAAACTCTTTGAAGCTGTCTGAAATGCAAATGATGCAGTATTTAATTGTGTGGATCTTCTAGGGTTCCTTGAGCTCAGCTTTGCATGAGCTATTAGTAAAGACTTAGGTGTGAGAGAGAGTAAATCTCACACCTAAGTCATATACCCCAGAAAAGAGGGGAGTTCTACTCAGGGTAATTTGGAGGAAAGAGGCATAAGACAAACCCACCTATTATCCCAAACTCTGATCCCCCAAGAATATAAACATAAAAAACAAGTTTCCTAATAGTAGTATAAACTCATTGCCTCTTCTTTTTTCCCTCATATACTTTCTTCAACCTAGTATAATGTAGTCTTCAGCCTTCTCTCAAAAGACTCTCCTCAAAGGTTTCTAATAATCTCCTATTTGTTAAATTAAATGGCTTTTCCTTATCCTTATCTTCCTCTGTGTCTCCATAATATATATAGCATCTTGCTTTGACCAGTTTCTGCATTTTGATATTCTCAGTTTCCAGCAACATCTTCACTCCTGATCCCCTTCCTGTTTCTTTGATTGTTATTTTCCAGTTCCGTTCTTTCTCTCTTTTTATTCAGCTAAATGCTATTACCAAAAATCCAATCCATGATTCTCTTTCTCTCCTTTATCTACAATTTCTCCCTTGGAAGTCTCAACCATTCCCATTGCTTCAACTACTGTTTTCATGTAGAGTCCCAAAACCTGCTAGAAATTTCACATTCTACTCATACTTCAAATTCAGCATGGCAAAACCAACTGGTTGTGAAAAAGCTGGGTTTTAATCCTAGCACTGTCACATAATAATAACATAAACTTGAGCAGGTCATATCTACGAACTTCGGTTTTCTCATCCATAAGGAAGGAATGAAAATTGTAAAAACCTATTCTATTTGACTTAAAGAATGGTTGGAAAGATGAAAATGTACCTAGATACTCTGTAAAAGATCACAGAGTGAGTTCTGAGTTAATAGGAAAGGTTTTCTGGTCCAAAAGGCTCAGAGTTTTGGTATTATCTTTAACTCTTCCATTTCACAGTTCTCCCATGCTCCATGAGTTAACAAGCATGTCCCCTCAATCGTTCCTTTGAAATATTTCCAATGCAAATCCCTTCTTTTTCTATTTTCTCTGCCACAACACTAGTTCAGACCTGTGTTACTCATGCTTAGATTATTACCAACAGCCTTGCTTCCTAACTGGTCTCTCTATATTTAATTTCTGTTTCCTCTGTGATATATCTTGCGTACTGCCTGAAAAACCTCCCTGTAGATGATAATTTCATATCACCAATAAAATGAAGTCTAAATTCCTCGGGAAGGACTGATCCCAAACTATTTTACCAACTTTATTGACTACTGCACCCCTCATCCAAGCATCTGAACTTCTGCAACGACAAACTATTTGTCATTCTTTTAACACTTTACAGTTATGGTTGTTCCTACGTCTTTGCTCACATCATTCCCACTATTTGGAACAGCCTGTCCTTTTCTCTGCCTATTTCAAGGAATGCCCAGATCAAATATTTTTCCATCAAGAGTTTCTAAATCCCACAGTAATAGTTTTCTCCTTCATGTTTCTGCAGTATTTTTATGTTTCTAACTTAACTACAGAATTTATAGATTGTATACACTGTGTTTGGATTTATTATCAGTCACATCATCTATACAAAATAAGGATAGGGGACATAATCAGTAGAATGTGGTCCCAGTTCCCAGTCCTCAAAAATCTTGTGAGAAATAAAGAAATGCAACATGCATCAAGGTATACAGTATAATAAGTATTTTAAGAAATGCTTGAACAAGCTGAGAACAGTGGCAAATAAGAAACAATTCATTTCAACTGGGTTGGGGTAGTTGAGAAGGCTTTATAGAGGAGAAGTGGAGATGGCATTTGCTAGGCCTAGATAATAAAGTCTTTGAGGCTAACAAAATGCCTTCTTTATCCTCAGAAGCTAGTAATACAATGTTCTGCATATAGTATGTGCTTGCTGAAGTTAACTGACTCAGATGAATTTGAGATGGAGAACTATGTTGATTCATAAAACAAAGGCAGTCAATTAGTGGTAAAAACCAGTATGATACAAATTTCCTAACTGAAAGCCTTTATCAGGAAGGTCAGTCTATACAATAAAGTGATGAGAAAATTAACACAAGCACAAAGAGCTAGAAGGTTTAAAACTAGAATAGTTTATGTTCTATTAAAAATCTGTCCTATAAAGCCTGTTAAATTATCTCAACAAAGTAATTTTAATAGGCTTATTTTCTATTACTAGATTTTAGAGTACTTAAAATACTGATGGAATTATTTAGAATTGGTAGAAATGAAAGTGAAGCGGGTATTAACCTATGTACTATTATGCTTCTCATTCAAAAGATAAAAGTCACACTAAAAATGTTTAAAAGCAATATGGAATAATGGACAACAACACAGGCTCTAGATCTAAACTGCCTAGGTTTGAATCTGGGCTCTACCACTTAATAGCTAGTTTGAATTTTGGCAAGATACTTAACATCTCTGTGCCTCAGTCTCCTCACCTGTAAAATGGTGCTAGTAATAGTACCTATATCTCATTAGGGGAATTAGTAATAAATAAGTTATAACACAGAAGAGCTTAGAACAGTGCCTGACATACAGTACTAGAATAAGAATGTTATCTATCATCATAATTAATATCAGTAATAGCAATCAGATAATAAGTTATGCTTTGGCTTTAAATGTATCATAAAGTAGAGATTACACTGCACTAGCCAACATGACCTAGGAAGAAGAAATATTTAATTTATTAAATTTATTCCCCAAAGCTATTGAGCCAACAATGACTAAATGTTCAGGCCTCTTCCTAGGCTACAGGATGAAAATAAGCCAGTGACAGAGAAACCCTGACTTGTGATAGAATAAACTGAAAGAAAGGAACCAATGGAAATCTAGACCTACTCTAACGAATGAAAGTTGGGAGCTCGGGAACTTAAACTTAATAAAGGTTTTCAGAGCTGCTGCAAAAGGGGATACTTCCATCCTATCTGGATGATAGCCTGAGACCCAACCCTCCTCTTCCAGCTCCTCCTAGAATAACAAAGATGAGACACACGATGCCCAGCCTAAGTGCCAAAGGGAACTATCAACATCATATTTACTCTAAGCCACATGTATCCTGAGTGGAAAAATGCCCAGCCTGTAAACATATCTTATCCTAGAACTGTTAGGGAACCACTGACAGAAATCATCTGCCCTGGCCAGGCAGGGTAATAACTGCTTGAATGAATTATCTCACAACAGGAGGTCCCGATAAGGAAAACAGAACTAACAAGCTACCACCAGCCGGAAGAGGGGCCAAAATGAGGGAGGAGACTCCAGCCCATAGTATGTCCTGCCAACCTCCCAGAAATCCTTACGCTGGAAACCATCTTGACTGAGATGTATGCGCTGCCAGGAAGTGAACCAAATATGGGCACAAGCAAGACGATTATCCAGAGACAACCTGGAAAGCTAACTCCATTACCATAAAACCTGAGACTGCAAGCCATGTGGCAGAGCAGTTTCCTGGGTTCCTTATACCCGGCTGTTCTCTGCCCAGGCACCCCTTCCTAGTAGTCTTTTGCTTTGTCAGTACAGGTGTCTCCTTGGACAATTCAATTCCGAGTGTTAGACAAGAGTCCACTCTTGGGCCCTGGAAGGGGTCCCCCTTACAGTAACATAACCATAAATGAGCCTCTTTTTTTTCCCTAAGTGCTTCTATGAATTTATTAATTTCCTCAAAATACATGGAAGGGTTTCAAGAAAATTATAATAGCTTGTCTACAAATTAATAAGGCTACAATGGAACTGTACAATAGTCATAGCGAAAGCAAAGAAGTTAGACAAGAACTTTGAGGTCGCTGTGGAAAGTTAAGCAACAGAGAAAAAGGGGGCAACAGATTGGTAGAAAAGTAACAAGGGAGGTCAGCGGACAAAGGAGGATATTATCTTCCAGTTAGATTAAGAGTATAAAGGTTTCTAAAATGCCAGACTTTTCCTTGAGGCATTAAACCCATTCACTGCAGAGTAAAGCAGGTTTTTATTACCCCAAATCTTGAAGCTTCTAATTGGATTTTGATTATTTCTGCCCTCTGAAAAAAAACTTTTAGTCTGCAGAACACTGGTAGTATCAATTCAAACCTTATAGATGGGTGAATACTTACACTAGATTTTTTCCTATTTTATTCTTTTTTTCTGTCCCATAACTTTTCAGGGCTAATGCTTGTGTTATGCTAATTCATCTCCCTGCCTGGACCTTCTCAACCAAGGATTAACTGCCTAATAGGAACAATTAGAGCTCTTTTCCTGCTCATTAAACAAAGGGTACCAATATGAAACCAACCTCTTAGGAGACCACGTACATAAAGAAAAAAAAAACTAGAATGACAGATAAGCAAATATAATGTTGATGACCGTTGATACTATTATGAGTACATGAGGGTTTCAACGTATTAGTCTGAGAAGAAAAATATTGCCTGTCATATCAGTAAACAAAGGATGTCACAGCCATCAGTCACAGCAGCCACCGCCGATGGTGAGCCCTGAGGGAACTCGGGATGGAAACAAGGAATGCCCCCCATCTAGCAGTCATTAGACTGCAGCCACCCCAACAGTGCAGATTTAAGGAAACTCAGGATGAGAAAACACAGGACACTGGCCCCAGATAGCTGAAGTGCCTATCTAAGGAATGATTTCAGTGAGCCCAGACTCTTGCACCTCCCTATACACAGAAAAGCAGTAAATTCCTTAACTTGAGATATCTGGTTTTCTTTAATTAACAATAATCTTTTGACATTCCGACTACCTGCCCTTTGTTGCAAATACTCCTATATATTCTGGTTCCCCCTCACCTCCTCAGAGCAGTTTCTCAGGGTTATATGAGATGCTATCTCCAGGCTTGAAGTCCTAAGAATGTCTGCCGAAAAAAACGTAACTCTCAACTTTTAGGTCATGCGCTTTTTTTTTCAGTGGACATGTCTACTTTCGTTTATATTTGGTAATTTTCATTAATAAAATATTTTTTCAAAACTGAAAACATACAGTGGCAAAAACATCAACATAATTATCTTTTTAAAAAAAGCCATTTAATAATCACTTTCATGTATCTTATTATAATGAGAAGGGAAAGTAACCCAATTACTAAAATCATCTATTCTACTCATCTCATCATTCTAAGAGCAAATTCACCAAATAAGCAGATGCAATGACACATTTGCAACAACAAAGAGTAAGTATATTGGATAAAGAAGAGCTTTGTTGAGAGAAAGGCTGTTTATACTTAAAGTCATGTTAAGCGTCTCAGAATCTCTCAGCTGTGAGGGACAGATGCGTTTATATGTGCAGCTGCAATTCATAAACATGTATGAGCCTCAAAAGTCCCAAGGCCATTGAAAATTTCAGTTTTACACATATTTATAGTTACTTCTCAGGCATACAGGAATATGTGCTATATGAGAAATGGAAATAGTTAACAGGAACTTTATGTAAACTGTTTCCAGTTCTTATTAATTTTAAAAATCATCATGTGACAAATACACCATACTTTATAAATATGACTGTGTTTCTTAATATTATCCATAAAGAGAATTTACTCAAATTGTTTATTCCTATGCTATACACTTCCTATAATTATGACTAAGAACATTTCATAAAAGTACAATAAAGGATCCACCTACACAAAAAAATGCTTTAAATAAAATAAGGTATTTTAAATACCAATCTGGGCTTGAAGCATACACACTGTAAAGCAGAATCACAATTCCATATTTTTTTTTCTTATGAGACTGGCAGATGTGCATAACTACAAGGGACGAACACCAGCAGTGTTATTTAAGCATTGGGGTAACACCACCCGAGTTCTCAGCTGTTGATCAAAAGTCAATCTTACTCTACTGCAGGCATTCAAGACAGAAGATTACTTGGAGAATGTCCTTACTGGAAAGAATAAACTTTATTTAGTGATCCCTTACCTGAAGTCTGAATAAAAATGATACATATTTTCCTACATGATTTACATCAGACTGGC
The DNA here is from genome assembly GCF_000442215.2 of Lipotes vexillifer. Classification (NCBI taxonomy): domain Eukaryota; kingdom Metazoa; phylum Chordata; class Mammalia; order Artiodactyla; family Lipotidae; genus Lipotes; species Lipotes vexillifer. Next base: position 280,129 of record NW_006773042.1, on the reverse strand, counting down.
TACATATATGTGAAACAATTAGCATGTCTCTACTTTTAGTTTTTACATTTATAGGGAAAAAATTCCTGGCCACGTGATCTAGTTAGACAGCAACAACCTTCTAACTAGAAGAAAGCAAAATAACCTTTCACATTTTTAGGGGTGTTTTCCTATCTGACTGTAAGGTCAGGCCACTCAAGATGGGTGTTCTCTGGCTCTCTATACATTCCCTGCTCCACCAGTGCCTGCTTTACCTACACCCTACTCACATGACTGACCTTCCTACATACCTGCCCCAGGCCCCAGCTAGTGACAGTTCTTAACAAAGGGGTGGTGAGGGGTGTGCCCCTCTGCTAGTTTCCCTGGTAACCAATGAGCCAACCTGAGGTTAATTCCCCTTAAAACTGGCAATCTCCCATCTCCCCTTGCCCTTGGAGTGAAGACTGTCCTGCCCTATCCCACCCGCCATCTGCTGCAGATGGTGGGGTGTTGCACCAGGACCTTGCTTCAGACGCTCCCCCTATCCACTGAACCACTGATGTCTCTGTCACTGACTCCGGGCTCTTTCTTAGGTCTTAAAGCTGGGCAAATACAGGCCTTGCAGGCCTGCAGGGTGCAGCCCAACGCTGACAACACACCAGACCCACAGTAATCTATTATCTCATTCTACAATATCTTTATAGTATCTTTTGTGAACAAAGTAAAGAGCTTAGCAATACAATTATTCTAGAAATGAAAAATTATAATCAAATGACTTGCAGGTCACATAGTTAATTATCAGTAAAGCTTGGGCAAGAATCCATATATTCAGATCCCCAGCTTAGTGCTCTTGATAGGGACAGATTAAAGGGACAAAGTAGGTGATTAAATAGTTAGTCCCACTAGGGGATTGTAAGTAAAGACAAAGTATGGGAGACCCTGTAAGTTAATGATCACTCAAGAAAGCAGGTTTGCTTCACCACAAAACCAAGCAGGCTTGCTTAGCAGCAAAATCATGCAACTGAAGCATGAGACATGCCCCAAACAATAAAATAATGGTGGATTGAGACCCATATCCTGTCCAGTGAGGTCAGTAAATTAATGATTTCTAGGACATGCTTCTCTGCATACACTGAAAATAAAAATATAAGGAAAAGGTGACATTATACTGAAAGCTGAGATGATTTACCATATTTTAGCATATGTTACCACCTTTTTGCTCATTTCCATTACACCATGACAGCCCCAGTTTGACCATGCAGGGACAAGAAAAATCCCCCGCCCAACATGGAGGAGGAACCAATGTTGGAAGCATGATGTCTCCTCAAGAATGAGGAAGAAAAAAAAAAAAAGAATGAGGAAGAAGGTGGTCTTCTCCCCCTCCCCACTTTTCCTTTGATTATAAAACTGTAGCCCACTAAGTTCTCAGGGCAGCACCCTCCTGCCTGCCTGCTTGTAAACCTATAAGCATCCTATTCTAATAAATCATTTCTTATCTATCACTTTGCCTCTTGCTGAATTCTTTCCGATCTGAGACATAAAGAACCAGAGCTCCTCGGAGCCCCCGGCCCTGAGATGCATTTCTGCAGTTTCACTCTAACCATTCAGAGGCATTACAAATTTAAGGCTAGTGCTGCTACAAATTACGGATCATCATGGATGATGATCTTTGAAATAAAAATAATAGCTACCTTATTCAGACACCATGCTAGTAGGCACTTTATATATATATCTTGAATCCTCACAGTAGCTCTGTGAAATATACAATTCTTATTTATAGATTAAGAAAATAAGACTTAGAAAGAATAAGTGATTTACCCAATCACTTAGCCAGAAAATGCTGAAACCAGCATTCAAATACAAACCTATCAAAACTTCCAAAAGAGAGATCCTTCCTCATATATTATGCAAATGAGAGATCATTATACTACATAGAGTGGTATGAGAGTTGTGCAATAACATTAAAACATTATTACCTACGTACAGCTCACATCTATAATTAAATGGCAACAGATACCTTTTTTTCTTTTTCTTCTCTCTCTCTCCTCTCTCTCTCCCTATCTCTCTCTCTCTCTTTTTTTTTTCTGCCTAGGGGATGTTAGTGGACAGCTGAATTCAAGAAAAACAGGTTGCTTGGAGGACAGATAATGAGAGATGATTCGGATTCCTTTTCTGTAATCATAATTAAAAAGAAAATTTTTTAACTGTTAGCATTTTTTGAAGTCTACCATGTGCCAAAGCTATGCTAGGTACCTCATGGAAAACTCCTTATCATGAGATGCTAAGGGACTTCCACTTAAAAAATTAAAATCCTTGCTGGCTTTAATAATGAACTTTTTATTGCTAGTCTTCCTGTCCTTCGTTTTATTCCTCATTACTTCACACTATTACAAGCTAATCTTTACTTTAAGGAGCAAAACAAAAACTCTGATCCTTGGAAAGCTATTAAAGAAAAGCCCAGATGTCCGACAAACATGTAGAACCTATTGCATAATTCATACAATACTTGCCTCTGGAGTTCCTAGTGCTTTCACAGCATTCAGATCAGATCCTGAGGAGAAAGTATTTTTTGCTCCGTGGACAATGAGACCTTTCCCCTCTGTCCAATTTTCCAACTCAATCACTTTTTCCAGAAGTTGTAGCATCATAACACCTGCCAGAGGGGAGGGGGAATCAAAAACACATAAAATATTGGACAAATAGAAATAATTTAGAAACTGTAAGGTGTCAAACAAGACTCTTAGGTCACAAATTTTACAAATATTTACTGAATGTCTATCAAATGCCTATCATGTTGGTACTAAGGAGTATATACAAAAGAGGCAAGCATAACAGTCTCTGCTTTAAAAGTTTACAACTTGATAGTGACCTCTTTCTCTCTCTCTCTCTCTCCCTTAATTAAGAAGTCACATAAATATGTGGTTAGGTAGAAAAAATAATGCTGGCCCTAAGTATGAGAAATCTGTACCAGTAGTTAAAATAATCTTTTTGACTTTGTAAAATAAACATAAGAGTTGAAACAGACCTTAAAGAGTATCTGTTTGGCTGATTTTCAAACAAGGGCCTTGAGAGTTGTGTGGTGTGGGGCTCATTCATCATCTCACAACCCAACCCAACCCAACCACCATCATCCAAATCAAAGCAGCTCTGCTTGTATTAGTTTTAAATATTAGGCATCAAATTAATACTTGTTTCCATTTGAATAAAAAGTTTTACTAATATAAATTATAAATTGTAGCTATTCAGTAGTAAGTTAAAACAAGGATTTATCTAGTCTAAATCTCTAGAGCAGTCTTACCTTTCTAATTTTATTTTTCCTAGGCTAATATAAAAATTGGCTTTTATTCTCTGAACCAGTTGAAGGTATGCAGCTGCACTGTCCAGTAAAGTAGCCACCACGCACATGCAGTCATTGAGCACTTGAAATATGGCTAGCCTAAACTGAGATGTGCAGTAGTGTGAACAGCTTTTGGCAGGAAAGGCCTCTTTGCAGGAAAGAGCTCTCTACAGGAGGCCCCTTTTGTCTTGTCACTAACCTTAAGCCAGGCACCCCCATCCTCTACTCATCTCTGGCCCTAGCACAACTTTCAGATCTTTTGATCACACAATATGTTGCCTAACCTGCTGGCTCTTTCCGTAGATCAAAGAAGTAGAAATGAAGAATAAGTAATTAAGAGATGACCAGATCTCTTCCCTAGCTTCCCCTTCAGAAATCTCGAGAACAAATCTGTGTGGACAAGATCGCATCTAAAGAAAAATCACAAGAAGTCAACAAGCCTGCATACACTGGGGGATGGCGACGATTCTGACCCCTTGTCTCAACGACTGAGATTACTTCCCCTTTTCCCTTTAAAGCTTTCATGGCTGAGCAGAATCTTCAGAGATGGTTTTTGGGGGACAACTGAGTCCAACATCTCCCCAGATTGCCAGCATTCTGATTAAAAGCTACTTTCCTTTCTACCAACATCTGTCTCTTGGGTATTGATTTTTGAGTGGCAAGCAACCAGACCTGATTTGGTAACAGTAGTGTAAAATACATACCAGATTTCAGAGAACTGGTATGAAAAAAGAAAAGAGGAAAATACCTCATTAATAATTTTTGTATCAGTCATTTGTTGAAATATTTTGAGTATACTGGGTTAAATAAAATGTTATTAAAATTAATTTTACCTTTCTTTTTCCTTTTTAAAAATATGGCTACTAGAAAATTTTAAATTACATATGTAGCTGACACTTGTGTCCTGCATTATACTTCTATTGGTTAACATTAATAGAGACATCTCTGAATTCTGCTGAATGTAAAGAAAAGTCATCTTGTGTTTAAAGACCCACCACTAATAATTTACAAAGTTTACAGTCTACTGAATTATGTGTATAAGTATGATTATATATAGACACAAGAAACTTTACTGGGATATTTTTGAACCCAATATTGCAAATGCTACTATAAAATATAATTTGCTCCCCCCACAATAAGTATGTAACTAACAAATAGAGATTGCCAAAACCACCTGGAAACACGAGTGCTGGGTAGTCAGGAAGGTAACTCATGAGCTCTTGTATAACATCATGGTAGAATAATTCAAATTTGAGCTTTGGCAAAAAATTACAAATTATCACAGGTCCTGGACCTTGAGGTCTCTTAAATATAAAATTCTTATATGCCAAGAGTGCTGCCTAGTAAATAGAAGGTATTTACCTGTATCTCAGAGTTAGAAAGGGGCAACAAGTAGGCAAGTGCAGTGTTTTCAGTGATTATTGGAACTACATGGTTAAAATGACAGACTTATTTCAGTTCATAGAAAAGAAAATTTAAGCTAAATAATTCTTTTTTCATTTTAGGCTTTACTCTTTAGGTTTTAAAATCTTTGAAACATCCTTCCCTTTGTCTCCCAGTGACATTAGCTGAACACAAACAAATGAAGCTATTAAGCAGTCAAAATTTCAATGGAAAAAATAATCAAGATTAATTTGATGGTTTCCTTTTTTTTTGCGGAGCACAGGCTCCGGACGCGCAGGCTCAGTGGCCGTGGCTCACGGGCCCAGCCGCTCCACGGCATGTGGGATCCTCCCGGACCGGGGCACGAACCCATGTCCCCCGCTTCGGCAGGCGGACTCTCAACCACTGCGCCACCAGGGAAGCCCGATGGTTTCCTTTTTACCAACATCCATACTCACGGATTTTTTAAAAACATTAAAATAATCACAATTAGTAAAAGAGTTCCTGGTTCAGGTGATAGTTTTGTTTTGTTTTCTCATGTTCTACAAAGAGTACCATGACTTTCAAGAATTCTTCAACAGATTTAAGGATAAAAGCATGGGATAGCAGGTTAGATTTAGTGTCATTTTTTTTTTTTTTTTTTTTGGCTGCACCACGTGGCATGTCCGTTCCGACCAGGGATCGAGCCCCTGCCCCCTGTGTTGCAAGTGAGGAGTCTTAACCACTGGACCGCCAGGCAAGTCCCCTCCTACAGCGTCATAAGCAACAGGGGAAGCAGGAAACGGGGCACGAACCCGCGTCTCCTGCATCGGCAGGCGGACTCTCAAGCACTGCGCCACCAGGGAAGCCCTAGTGTCATTTTTTTAACTAACAAAAGAAAGCTCTCTATACCTGAGAAGGCATTCATTTTACTTGGATTGTTCAGAGTAAGAATGCCAATGCCACTGTCTTCCTTCTGAAGGTCAATGGATCCACCAGGAAACTGCTCAAGTTTTCTTTTCACTTCTTCCTCATGGAAGCCATGAGAGGTGTTATAAAGTGACAATCCTATTTGATGTAGCAATTTTGTCTTCATAGGGATAGGTGATGTCTTCAAAACATGTCTTGCCATTTCTGGAAAAGAGAGATAAGTATGCAGTAGTCTGGATAAACACTTTTAGAATATTATACATTAATAGGCTTTAGTGAGAGACCTTTCTGTTTATTGCGAGGACTTCCCTACTTCTCAAAACACTCTCTGAGAAGTGTATAGGATTGCTTCCCTTCCCCCCCGCTTCTCAAACCAAAGGATATAAGTTACATTATTTCAGTATATCATCAGGAGATGATGACGTAGTTATAGGGCATTTACTGAGATCCAACACGCTAGGAGGATTTAGAAAAATGTTGCTGTTCTGTGGTTAGCACCATCTCCTGCCTTCAGGGAGTCTTCCTCATGACAGCAGTTCTTCTTCCTCTAACTCTAAATCTAAGAATAAATTCAGTCCAGAAGTCCCCTTGGAAACAATGTCTATGCAGAAATGCTACAGAGCAGTTCCAGTCTCTAACAGAAAATTTATTTTTAGCATTATCCTTACCTTATGTAATGCTTTATAGAAAAAGCTGGAAGGGGTCCTGAGGAAAGTGGGCAAAGAAATAGGAATGTATGTGTGTGATTTCTGTGTTCCCCAAAGTTCTGTCACTCTTCTCACTTTATATATCTCATCTCTGGGTCATCTCCTATCTGCCCAAATGCTTTTTTGCCCTATGTAAGTACTTTTGTTCACATAAAAAATACATTCAGAAAATTATACAAACCATAAGTTACAGTTCAATGAATTTTCACAAGGTAAATACATTCAAGTAAATAGCATTCAGATCAAGAAACTGAACATGACTCCAAATAAAATTAACAACTATCTTGACTTCTAATACCCAAGATTAGCTTGCCTGCTACTGAACTTTATATAAATTGAAAAATATAGTAAATATTCTTTTGTGTCTGGTTTCAACTACGTTTGTGACACCCATTACTATTATTATGTGTAATTAGATTCTAAATATCCATTATTTTCATTGTTGTATTTTATTATATGAATATACCACAATTCATCTATTCTAATGTAAATAGTCATCTGGGTTGTTTCTGGTTTTTGGCATTACAAGCAGAGCTGCTGTGAACATTTTAGTATCTGTCTTTTGGGTCAACAAGTATGCATTTCTGCTGGCTATATCTAGAAATGGAATTAGTGGATCAGGCAGCAGCTGGCTAAAACTGCTTGTTAAACACTGAAGAATTTTGCAAGTTGCTTTTTAAACCATAGGTAGCTTGAAATTAACCATGGTGAGAGTATTATCAAACTCTACATATCAATCTCTCCCCGCCACCACCCCCACAGCCATTTTCTGGGTACACCACTGGTCATAATGATCACATCTGTTCATTTATTTCACTTTAAAAGATAATGCCCAAGAGTTTTCACATCCACAGCTAGTGAACGTTCCAGTTGTTCCACAACCTTGTTATCACTTGCCAATGTCTTTTTTTCTCTTTCTTTCCATTTTAGGCATTCTAGAGAGTGGTATATCATTGTGGTATCACTTTGCATTTCTATGACGTCTAATGAAGTCAAGCTCCATTTTCATATGCTTGTTATTTGCATATCATCTTTTATAAAGTGCCTCTTCAAGTTTTTTTGCTCATTTTTTTGCCTTTTTAGTACTAATTTGTTGGAATTCTTTTACTCATTTGCCTACAGTTTTTATTAAAACTCATAAGACAACAAATTCTACATTTCCATCTCTAGTTGAGACCTTATGCCCAAGTACTCCTAAATCAAACAAAAATCTACTTCCTTACTCCTCATCTCTAGATGTACCACAGGTTTCTCAAAATCACTGTTTAAACCTAACTCACACTTTTAAAACCTGTAACTACTTTATTCCTTCCCTTAACTATCCACAGTATCCTCAATCCAGAAAGCCACAGCAGAAAACCCAATCTCCTTCCCCACCTTCATTTCTCATATGCAACCTTTTTTATTTTTCCCATCCTTTACTTCTTCTATGACTAACATAGTTCAAACCTATGTACCTGGATGAATACAGTGGTCACCAATTAGTTGTATACTGCACCTTAAAATCAGAGCTATCTTTCTACTGTATGCCCCGAGAAGTACAAATCTTCATATACATTTTCAAAGAAATTGAAAAGATTTAAAATTAGTCCTTCTCAGGACTTGAGCATGAACCTAAAAAATGAACCTGTAGGGGAAATAAAATGATAAAGGTGGGAAAATTTAGGTCTATGGGAAATGAAAGGGATGGGGGGGGGGGAAATACAATGTTTTTACTAATTAAAAAGTACGAAATAGTTATGAAAAAATACAAGGATTTTGGAGGCTTCCTAAATTATCAACTAAATATAAGTATCAAGTTCTCTCAAGATTCTTAGCTAGCAGAGGAAATCGACACTCAAAATTTCAGGAGTTATTGAGAAATTACAAGCAATGAGGCTAGAAATAAATTAAATTAGCAAAACTTATATTCTCAGGACAAGATATATATGTATATTTATATGTATGCTCACAACTCCAGCAATGTGCAAGAAAGCCCTCTCATCCCCAACCACTGTTCTTTCTTTTTCATCTCCCCTTTCACTATCCCTAGGTTCAAGTTCAGTGATCAAAGTCTGTGGGAAAAATAAGGTCAAAATATATCATTCAAAATGAGTTTGGAAGGCTTCTTTGCTTTTTAAAAGACAAATTCCAAGAAACATACATAATAACTAGATTAGCAATTAAGATAAATCTTTTAAAACAGGACAGTATTCTTTCTTGGATTATTTAAAGTAGATAATAGCTTCATTCTAAGAATAAAAAATGGTTGAATAGTTTCTTTGCATAAAAGCCATTAAGTAAATTACACCATGTGTATATAGGTTTTTATAGCCAAGAAGTTCAAAGGACTGGGATCCTAGTATATAAACATACATGCATATGATAAGAGCATTTGGTAAGATATAATTGGTAACAATTCAATTGGTATTTATTGAGTTCCTATTTAGTGATCTCCCCTTTGCTAACTAGCTATTTCAGAGAGAAAAAAAAAAGTATTTTTAGTTTTATCAAAGAAACAAAATACATACACACTCAGCAATAATATTCAACTCTCTAGTTGAAAATAGAACAAAATCCCTCCTTTTATTAAGCTCTATTAGAGACTTGCATCAAATTTAAAATATAGCCATAACTTCATAAAAGGATTTTTTCCTCTTCACCAATAAACTTTTATCATGAAGTCTAAGAATTTTCTATAGGCAGAAATGGATCCAAAGACATTAAATCAGTGCATGGGATTATACTTTATTTCCCTTCATTCTTTCGAAGTTTTAACATTCTAAGCAGAAGTAGAACAAAAATCAAGCAACATCCTAGTTCTGCTGGGGAGTCACCAAAGAAAGAAGTAAACTCAGATCAGCTCTTTTTTTGCAGTGCTGTGGCCAAAATATTGGCAGAGGGCTCTACTTTCAAAATACTCTCATCTTACATATTTCCAGAGTATCAGTTCTTCACCTGATTACATTAGCACTAATCTATTAGAATGAAAATTCTATAGTCCCACTACCCTCCCAAAACAAATCTAGAAAACAGACAAACAGAAAATAGGGCCCACATTTCCATTTTACAAGTAATGAAAGCGTACCTTTATGTGAAGCTTTCCTCTAGAGAGTGACCTGCTTACTGTCAAATTCTGAAACAACAGGAAAGCTCTCGAAGTTCTCACTCTGCTTTTTCTCCAAATAAATACATGTAATTTTTTAAAACAAATTATCAATTTATAAAAACCTTTAAAACTTGAGACACTATTTTAGGTAACTAAATAGCTGCCTAGAATCACAAGTCTTTTGAATAGACAAGAACATACTTTACATAAAGGCTATTGGATGAAATCAAAACATTTATGAGGTTATATGAAACTGTGCGACACTACTATTCATGTATTACTTCTATAAAAGATTGCTTTCATTTACTTACTTTGAAATCAGGTTGTATTACAGTTAGCCAGAATGAAAATAAATGTAGACATGAAGAATGAAGAAAGCTAACCTAACATACTTTTGAAAGTTAGGTTTCAGAATGAATGTGTTGTAGTTCTTAACCTAAGTAATGGATACACAGGTATTTCTTTTTGTTGTTGCCTTTCTTTAAACTCTTCTTATGCTCTTTTTACTATATGCATGTATGCTACATTTCTCACTAAACATGTTTTTAACTGAAGGACATCATTCCAAATTTAGGGGGGATGGTCTCTACCTTTGCCAGTAATCTCTCCCAACCTTCTAAACTGCCAATTTCAAAACTAGTTTTCTAAGTACTCTGTTTTTTGCATAGAAGGTATTTAATAAAGAACACAAATATTGCCATTGGTGGCCACATAGGTGTCTGAAGGTTCTGGCAGGTCTGACAACTGAGCAAGTGTCCTTATTAAAGGTAATGATATTTCTTTAAAATTGATGTACAACCAGAAACCAGATAAGAAAGAATTAGAGATGAAGCTCCTGCCTCCAGTAAATTCAAAAACTCTTATGGGTAGGGACCACATCTTATTCATGGCTTTAGCATACAGAGCTTTACACTTAATATTTGCAGTACTAAATGATACCTAATGTGGTTATTACCATACAGGGATTACTGTACCTAACCATCATTTCCCAAACTAAATAAAAGATCTCTATTTGCCAGATAGAAAAAGTTTATTTCATTGTTGGAATTCTAGGAAATGCAAGTCCAGGATATGTAGCTCCAAGTGCTCAAGGGTATTACAGTCAGCCAAAGAAGGAGATCTCCTTTTCACTGGCCCCTGGTCAGTTTGATCCAGGACCACCACTCCACCGTCAGTCCTAGCTTAGGAGCCCCTGCTCCTTTTCACAAAAAAGACAAGAGCTGTGGGTCTGATATTTTTTTTCTTTTCATGTTTACAAATTGGGTTTGCATACAACACAATCTCTATTGGATCATTAATGAAAATACTAACACTTTTTAAGAAACGATGGTAAGTAACAGATAACAAAGCATCGCTCTACCTATTTATAATGTCTGTAGTTGGTAATACATATTTTACAAGGGTCTGGTTAGTAGTATTCTTCATACTTTAACTATATAACCAGATTTCCCTCACAAGGGTTAGGACTAGCCTGTTACATTCTCTAACTTTCTAAGAATGAGAGGCTATTTACCCAGTGAGTACTGAGGTTAAGACCATGTCACAACTAAGACCCGGCGCAACCAAAATAAATAAAAATTAATTAATTATAAAAAAGACCTAGTAACTGTTCGTGGCAAATTTAAATGGGGAACCCATGACTTGCCCTATTTTGCCCTACCTTCCCCACTCCTCCTTCAAAGGAAGATACTATCGGTTTTGAGCCAACGACATTCAAAGTACTACAGCTTTCTGTAGAAGGCAACAGAGTGAAACTGTTTCCATTGGCACTGCTGCCACTTTGGATTTCTTTGTTCTCATCTCCCTCCTTTCCTCCTTTTCCTCTCTACTAGGTTCTCTCTCTCTCTCCTCTCTTTCTTTTTCAGCTTGTGTGGTACATGGAAGCAGGAGCTGCCTTATCTTCGGAAGGCATCTGAAGAAGGTTAAAGGCAGTAGGGCTCAGGGCTCCTTAGGCCTGCTTCTAGTCTAAGAAAAATAAGCTCTCAAGGTCACCTGCCAGGTCAGTTCACAAAACTGAGAGGTCTACATAGAGGGTCAGAGCCAAACACAATATGACCAAGCTTGCTTTTGCCTAGAATATGCTCTAGGCATGTTTTGCCCCTGGGGATAAGTCATATATAGAAGAGACCACTCAATGGAAAATTCAGTTGGGGCAGAGGTCTTTTCCACATTGACCATGACTTCAGTATAAAAGAATTGTGCCAAAGAAACTTGATGAGAACTTAAATGGCTATTTAAAAAAATAAATAAATTTCCCTATGTTTTCCACAGTATTCTGTTTAGGAAGAAGAATAAGGAGTTAAACTAGAAAATAAGAAGGGGTAAGGCTTATAAAATCATTAGCATTTTTAAGTATTATGAAGGGATAATAGAATCAATAAACGTTATCTTCTCTCATTGTAAGGAGTCTGTCTGTTCCGTCTTCATACACTTCCCCACCTCCAATAACCAAAACAAGGGCAATTAGTATAGACATCATCAGATCTGTATCTCCTCATACTTAAATCATTACAAATTTAAATATTCATGTTACTAATAGTTTTGCCTCATTGGACAACTTTGATATGCTGATTTTTCCATGGAAGCCTTATAATAAAAACCTCATTATCCTTTTTCTCTATTGATTCCATATTTTTTTTCTTTTCCCCCCCTCACTCTTGTCCCCCTTCCACCAACTCTCCTTTCTTTTCTCTCCTCCCCTCATATCCCCTTGTCTGTGCCACACACTAGTACCAGAGAAACTCAAGGGCACTGCTTAAGCCTATTAGATTTGCTGATCTCAAGTTTAGGGATCCAATTCTTGACATTTGAAATAGCCTATTATGGATACTTTCATCCCAATTCTAAACTCAGAGATTAAATTAGACAATAGTTCAGTACTTAGAAGATGACAAGGTGTAAACCACTATTAAACTACCATATTATCTGAAAGTATAAGTGAACAAACAAGGGCTGAGATTCTGGTCTTTTATAAGCATGTAGTTAAGCAACTGGCATTTTGGATTTGTTCCAGGATCAGAGGCAACGAAAAGGTTCGGAGGCATTTTTGATTTTATAAATTTTCTTCAGCACAAAAAGTATGTTTAAGGGCTTCCCTAGTGGCGCAGTGGTTGAGAGTCCCCCTGCCGATGCAGGGGACACGGGTTCGTGCCCCGGTCTGGGAAAATCCCACGTGCCGCGGAGCGGCTGGGCCCGTGAGCCATGGCCGCTGAGCCTGCGCGTCCGGAGCCTGTGCTCCGCAACGGGAGAGACCACAACAGTGAGAGGCCCGCAAACCGCAAAAAAAAAAAAAAAAAAAAAAAAAGTATGTTTAAAACTCATCCTGCAGGATGCTTTGCTGTCCTACCACAAGCAGACTCAGCCTAGCTGAACAAGCTCACAACCATACCATGGGAAAAGGAAAAGAGAAGAGAGCCCTGTGTACATCTCAGATCAAAGGTTTCACTTTCTCCACTTTGTTTTAAAGTTCTTCAAAGGTGATCAAATAGCTCCCCTCCCTGCACAGGATCTAAGCTAGCTGTTCTCTTAGAAGCCATAACCCGTTTTACCAAGTGCTGAAACTGCTAAATCTAGACAATAAACACAAACGCATACTTAGTAAGAAAACAATTAGCTTAACGCAGGGAGTAAACAAAAAATCAAAACTATTCTACTTTAGACTGTCAGTATATGATCTGTTTTTCGTATTTTAGTTTGGTTTTAGGCTGTCATTTATTATCCTACCTTTCAAGTTTCATTATGTGCCACACATACCCTTCTTCCTCTCAGCTGACATGAACTTCTTTCAGTTTTTCAAATCCTTCAGGTGTTCTCTTCATTCCAAGCCTCTGAATATGTGCTTCCCCCACCCATTACACTTTTTTCTTCCTCAGAGTAACTCCAAGTCATCTCCTTTAATACTCTACACTATACAAAATATTTTTACTATCTGTTCTCACAATATTTATATCCTTTATTAACCCTCACTCACGCTTTCCTGTAATTACTTCTTTAACCAAATCTTCCCACTAGATTTAGCTGCAAGAGGGCATTTGCACTGCCTAGTACAGTACGTGACAAATAATATTCACCAGTAATAATTTGGCACACAGTGCTTGAGAATCCATAATGCCATACAAGGCTTAAGAAGCTGTCCACAAACCAACTCTACCTACCCTGTTTATTATTCCCACCACTCACCCTGTTTCGGTTCCATTCTTCCTTGCAAGCTGGTCTCTCTTCTTGGAATGCTGATCACTGCCTGTGCCCCAACTAATTGAAATCTGCTCATCTTTCAGATCAGACCAATAAAATATCAAGAAAAGATCCTCTGTTTTATTACCATGCTCCTCCCTCCCCCAGCAGATTTCGCAGTTTTATGTGTTGTTAAGAAAACGTATCTTTGTAACAAAGGTTAAAACATTTATTTTTTTTCTCCCGTCCTGATCCCTCCAGAATTCAAAAACTTAAGTATGTTTTTCATGACAATATGTGTACTTGCATAAATTCAGTGAGAATCTGTTCTCCTCATAACAAGACACAACTGGAAATACTGGCTATATTACCAAGGCTTTGGCTGGATTATCATATTCAAGAAAGACATACACAGACAGATATGACCAGACAGCTTTAAGAAACTTATGAAAAATAATAAATAAATCAGCCTGGTACCTTGCTTACAAGATTCCAGCAAAACAATTTTGAAAAAGAGCTTATATGGTCAATCACTATTCTTGCTGCATTTACGTAAATAATCAAACCAAGTTTAATACCAACAAATTAGTTTTACTATGATTATCTTTGATAAAAGTGAAGACAATCATAGAGAGAAAAATCATGTTTGCACTTATGTAGCTATTAAGTTCTAGTCCTATCAATTATCTCCAAGGTTTTGTCATATACCTGCACACTGGACTGGATCCTAAATTCTTCTAGTCTCCAATAATGTCTGGCTACTCCTCTCCAGACTAATGTTTTCAATTTTCTTCCACTCTTCTGATTTGAAATCAGTAAGAACAAAGACTGCCTTGAATCCTCCTGGAAAGGACTATACCAGGTCCTCCTCACTACCTAGAAGGCAGCCAAACTTCAGGGACTCGAACCTTGAGTACACATCTCACAGCTAGAGAAGACCGCACCTGACATGTGGTCCTATACAAACACTGGAAACCTCCAAATCGAAATGACTAGGAAGAGAAGCAGCTGACAGCGGAGGCATACAGCTTTCCAAAGATGACCTGACCAGGCCTGTATACCCTTTTTCTCACTGTTGCTTTTTTTTTTCACTCTCTCTCTCTTTCACAGAAAGACAATGCCCTTGTTTGTATTTCCCAAATCCTCTTCTTTTGATTATGGCCTTTCAGAAACTACCTCATCATGACCCCATAACAAATTAGTCTTTTCACCTTTTTTTTTTTATTTTTTTAAAGAGTTAGAAGGTTCAGAATTCACTGAAGTCTTTCTTTCATCTGGACTATTAACTGTTTCGGGATTCTTACCTAGATTCACAGTCTTTGAATTTGCAAGCTTACAGGCTGTCTTATTGGATAACACACTTGGTTCTAAACAGCTCTTTTGGGATAACAATACTATTTTAATATGTCTTTGAAGTTCTGCCGTTCTTGCAAAGAGCTCATCAGCTATTGCTCCATGCTTATTCCTGCCCTGTCTTCCCAACACGCTCAGTTAATTCTTTCAGTTTGTGCTGTTGCTGTATTCACTGTTCTATTTTCTCTTCAATACAAAACAGAAGCCTCCCATTGATCCATTTTACTAAACCTTCATGGCCACCTTGAGTGGGAACTTCCAGGAGGCATACATGACTCCACGTCTGCCTCTGTAAGAAGGGCCTTTCCCTCAGGTCCGAGTAAGTGCCAAAGAAAACATGATTAGAGCAGCATAAACTCAACTGCATGGAAGAATCGAGGAGAAAGAGCACTGGTTGCAACAAGTCTCACCTGACCCTCCATGATTTGTTCGGTTGGCTACCCTCAGGCCTAAGGTCCTAGTTTAGACCACCATAAAATTTGGAGTTATGTTACTTTTTTTTTTTTTTTTTTTTTTTTTTTTTTTTGCGGTACACGGGCCTCTCACTGTTGTGGCCTCTCCCGTTGCGGAGCACAGGCTCCGGACGCGCAGGCTCAGCGGCCATGGCTCACGGGCCCAGCCGCTCCGCGGCATGTGGGATCTTCCCGGACCGGGGCATGAACCCGTGTCCCCTGCATCGGCAGGTGGACTCTCAACCACTGAGCCACCAGGGAAGCCCTGGATATGTTACTTTTAATTCCTGTTTGTATAACTATTTTAAGTTCTGTATTTTGTTTCCTGTAACACCTTTGTAAAACTGATGTGTCCAACAGGTAATGCTGGCTCAACATTTCAAAATGATCAGAATGGTCTGCAACGCTTATGACCTTAAGAAGACACAGACTTTAGATGGTAAGTGCCTGAGATTTCCCCCTCCTACTCCTCGTTACTTGAACATGACCTCAGTCGTTTCCAATCTGTGCACTTTCCCTTTAAGGTGGGACACAACACCCAAGAAAAGTCCTTCCTGGCACCAAGGGACAAAGGCCACTGAAGATGGAAAACCTGACTCTTGATCAGCGATGCTTTCAGAGAAAAGCAGAAAATGTCAAACTGAATAGAGGAAACCTCATTTAAAATAGCTGGGAGTCCAGAAGGGGGAACCCTCACACACTACCACAGGAAGCATCAACTACTCCCGTTAATTACATACTCCAACAGGAAAGCATCATTCACAGACCTACTAGGAGGGAAGATTTCCTGTTCACCCACCAACTTTGCCTACGAGGAACCATCACCACCTGAACTCTCACTTTCTACCAGGGGACTTTCTTCAGAACAACCCCTCCCAACTTCCTCCTTTGTCTCTGTAAACAGAATGGGCCTCTCCCTTGTTTGCTGAACTTATCTATGGCTTTTCCTATAGTTCGCTTGTCTCGAATTGCAATTCCTCTGCTATTCCCAAATAAGCCCATTTTGCTGGTAAAATAAATGGCAGTTTTATTTTTATCTTAAAAGCTTCATGCCTTCCACCTTATTTTGCATGTCTCCAAAAGGAGACTGCCCACTTCATGTCAGTGTGAACTTAAACTGTATCACCTAAATTATTTTCTTTAGTCGTTTTTTTTTTTTTTAAAACACTGCTGAGAAGAGGGCCTGGAAAGTATTCAGCATTTAAATTAGTGCACTGAAATCAGGCCTCCCTGTTCTTTTGAAAACGTTTATGTCAGCTGTTCTCCACTCTCCCAGGAAAGTTCGACTCGTCTTTTCCCATCACCCTCCCCTCACCGGGCAAAGGGCTCTGCGTCGCTGTGCGCTGCGTCCCCACGCCCAGCAGAGGGCAGCGGGCCTGCGGGGCGGCTTCACACGGACCGCGCCGCCGAACCCCCGCGAGTCGCCGTCTGGAATCCCTGTGGAGAAACACTAAAGTCTGTTACGCAGAGACAGCTAGGGTCCTCTCCTAGACGGTACTTACTTAAAGTGAAACCCCTACGGCCTCAAGGTTCCGCAGTTCCCTGAGGCGCCGACTTCTCCTTCCGCCCCGCCGCGCCCCCCTTCCGCTCCGCCCGGATCCTGTTCCGTTTCCCCGCCCCCGACCCCGCCGCGCCCGCTGGGCTCCGAGCTTCCGCGGCTCGTTTCCTGTCTTACGCGTCGGTTCTTTCTCCCGGCGCCTATGTGCCGCTCCAGGGCGGGCACCCCAGACCCAGAAGCCCCGCCGGCGCCGCGTAGCACCCCGTTGTTGGCCGGCTGCCCGCCCTCGTGTCGTGAGCGAGCCCTGAAAGCGGGCTCCTATCTGCCGAGCTCCGCGACGCAGGGCCGGGGCTGGCGCTGTTTCAGGCTCCTGTGTAAACGTGGAAAGAGGGAAGGAGAAGGACCAGTTTAGGAGAATTTCGAAACGGAAGGGGAGAGGAAGTTATCTCGGCTGTGCCTTCTTACACATGTCATCTGTGTTATTGAGTGGAGAGAAGGCATTTTTG
This sequence comes from Lipotes vexillifer, assembly GCF_000442215.2. Lineage (NCBI taxonomy): Eukaryota > Metazoa > Chordata > Mammalia > Artiodactyla > Lipotidae > Lipotes > Lipotes vexillifer. The sequence continues at coordinate 262,765 of NW_006773042.1, read as the reverse complement.
TGTTTTTTGTTTTTGCCAGAAAGCATATGCACCGCGTGTAATAGCGTCAGTGTAACGCTCAACAAGCTTAAAATTATTTGCCAATCCGAAGTGCTTTGGAAGGTAGCTGAAAAGGTGCTCAGGAGTTTGGAGGAAGGGGAACAAGTTTGACAACTAGTGAAGACTCATGGAAGGTAGCACAGAAGATGACAGTTATGCATTTAAGTACAGTGACTAATACGCTGATAGACCAGTATTTCTTTTCTCTAATCGCACTTCGCCCACAGAAGTGCCTCTTCACCCACAGCTATGGGCATATAGTTAGAGTAGATGGGAATCTGCAATGACGTGTCAGTGGTGGTAGGCAGTGGGCCTAAATAACGAATTCTATTGATATTTACTTGAATTTCATGTTGGAATTCCCTCACACCCCCTGCACACACACACACACACACACACGTGTACATTTGTAATTAGCCTTGATAAACTGGAATCTACTATGAGGCTAAAACACAAAAAGTGTTTATTTAAGTGTCCTGAGAGGACAGGAAGGTGGGAGCTGGGAGGGCTGAGACCAGGATATCTGATACTTGCTTCCCATATCCTGTAGAAAAAGTTTTCTATTCCAAGAGCTAGTCTTTCACATTTTTTTTATTTTCCAGTAGTGTTCTGGTTGCCCATTTGTATGAATAGCATTTCAGTGTACATTTACATACAACTTAGTGTAAAAATACCGTTTACTACAATAACTGTTGTGCCGAACTACAAAGTTAATGTGCTGTAATATTAGTATGTCAGTGCCTAGTCTAACTGCTGGCTCAATGTGCAAATATTGGATGGCCATTTCTTTAATCATTTGAGTTTTCATAAAATACATATCCAGTTATTCTTCCCCTCCTTCACTTGACTTGCTGTTAAACTGCGTTTCTTCCTTTTACTCCATCTCATGTTCTACAGTCAAGACTTTTCAGTATCTACTCTTCTGAGAGATTGGCTCAAAATAGCTTTCAGTCTTGAGGCACATAAAATTTTCTGTCACAATTAGTTTTTTTCTGCATTTTTATAACAGTTCCAAAGGACTTTTTGGACCTTAAAAAGTATTATGACCCAACTTTATATCTGGATAGGTCACCATTCATCCCTTTCTAAAGAGTTTGGATGTCCAAGAAAAACCCAATTGAGAGATAAAAGTAGATATTTTTATCAAATATGAAAAGCATCAAGTGACTATAACTTCTGTTTCTTTGCGATTTTCTTCTCTCCTCTGTCTCTTCCATGCCTTTCCCCTCTCCCTCTCTCTCTTTCCGACACTTCCTCACTTCCTAGATAGTAAGAGGTATTCCCTCCCATCTATTTTTAAAAGAGTGTAATTTTCTGTTGGCATTAGAAAAAAATGTTTTTTCTATTTAGGAATATAATGTTACTGTGCACATATGAAAATTTTAAAGAACAACAAAAACCTTCCCTAGTCCCATTCACAGAGATAACTGCTAATATTTGAGTATATTCTAAAAATATAAATTGATATAGTCTATGGCAATATCTATGTCTGATGGCCATATGTATATATATGTATATGTATATAAAGGAATATTATTCAGCCATAAGAAAGAAGGGAAGTCCTGCCATTTGCTGCAATATAAATGGATCTTGAGGGCATTACAGTAAGTGAAATAAGTCAGAGAAAGATAAATACTGTATGATATCACTTATTTGTGAAATCTAAAAAAGCCAAAGTCATAGAAAAAAAGCCAAAGTCATAGAAACTGAGACCAGAAAGGTGGTTACAAGGGGCTGGGGGATGGGGAAAATGGGGAGATATTGGTCAAAAGGTACAAATTTTAAATTACATAGGATGAATAAATCCTGGAGATCTAATGTATAGCATGATGACTATGGCTAGTAATACTGTATTGTATACTTGAAATTTGCTAAGAGAGTAGATCTTAAGTGTTCTCACCACACACACACACACACAGTAACTGTGAAGTGATGGATATGTTAATTAGCTTGATTGTGGTAATCATATCACAATGTATACATATATTAAAGCATCACATTGTATACATTAAGTATATACAATTTTATTTGTCAATTATACTTCCATGAAGTTGGGGGGGGAGGAAATAGGATAATGACACCTTCAACTATTGCTGTTGAATTGTATTTTTCTAAGTCTGTTTCTCCCTTCAATTTTGTAAATTCTTCCTGTATTTTGTGGCTCTAACTTTAGGTAAACATGTGGTTATGAATGTTTTATCTTCCTAAGGGTGACACTGTTATCATTTTTAAAGTCCCTCTTTGTCTCTTGTAACATTTTTTAAAAGTCCAATTTGCTTTATATCAGCATACACATTCCAGCTTTCTTATTGTTACTATTTACATGATATATATTTTTCCATCTTATTACCTTCAACCTATTTGTATCTATAAATCTAAATTTGTCTACTCTCACAACATATACTTGGTTCATGTTTTTTTTTTAACCAGCGTCACAATCTCTGCCTTTTTATTGGATTGTTTAATTCACTCACATTTAATGTTATTATTAATATAGTTGATTTACACCTGCCATTTTACCTTTTTTTTTCTGGCTCCTTTCTTTCCTTTATTTTTCCTTCACTTCTTAGTTTTGCATTGATTGTTTTCTCTTGTTACAATTTTTTTTCCTTTTACAGTTTTTTCATTATTTGGGGGTTATTTTTTTAGTGGTTGTTCTGGGGTTTACCATATACATCTTACCTTATCAGAGTCTACTTCAGATTTATACTAACTTAATTCCAGTAACATATAGAAATGTTACTCCTATAGAGTTCTTTTTTCTGCCTTTTGGTTCCATTATTATTATACATACTGCATTTATAAATGTTACAAACTGCACAGTACATTGTTATACGTGTTAATTTATATAGTTGTATATCTTTTTAAAAAAACTGAGAGAAGAAAAGAGCAAATGTATATTTATAGCATTTATTATATTAACCTTATTTATCATTTATGGTTCTCTTTAATATTTGAGTTACCATCTAGTATCATAGCCTTATTCCAATACAGCTTTGCTCCCACCAATCTCCTCTGTGCTATTATTGGCAAATACATTACATTTCTATATGTTATAGACCTGCTTATATACATGCTGTTTTACATAATTGCTTTTTAAATCAACTAAGAGAAGAAAGGAGAAACAATACACATTCAATGTTTTATCATTACATAATTATTTTATCAGTATCTTTTTTCTTTTTTTCATATGGTTTCCAACTACTGTCTGAGGTCACTTGCTTTCAGCCTGAAGAGGTTCTTCTAGTATTTCTTGTTAGTTGGATTCACTTACAATGAATGTTTTTCAGTTTTTGTTTACCTGACATTGTCTTTATTACAGCTCCATTGTGCTGCTTTCAAATTTTTCTCTTTAGACAAAGATGTCTTTAGACAAAAATGTCTTTGAACATTTAACTATCACGTTGCTGGGTAGCTCTCTTTGTGTTTTTCCTACTTGTAGTTTGTTGCGCCTCTTGGATATGTAGATTGTTTTTTATCAAATATGAGAAATTTTCATGATTTCTTTGAATAAGTTTTTGCAGTTTTGTTTGCTTGCTTCTTTCTCTCTCCTTTCTGTGCTCTGGTAATTCTATTACGTGTATGTTGGTGAGCTTAGTGATGTTATGCGTTTCTCTTAGGCTCTGTTCATTTTTTCCTTCATTCTTTTTGTCCTCTGTTTTTTTGGATTGTATACTTTCTATCAACCTTTCTTTATATTTGCTATTTTTTTCTTCTGGCAGTTCAATTCTACGGTTGAGCCCTGTAGTGATTTTTCTTTTTTTGGTTATTGTATTTTCAATTTTAGAATTTCTATTTGTTTCTTTTTTGTAATTTCTCCTTTTTGATATTCTCTCTTTGGTGAGGCATTATCATTGTACCTTTCTTTAATTCTTTAAGCATGATTTCCTTTGATTCTTTGAAGATATTTGTTATAGCTGCTTTGAAGTCTGCTATGGTCAACATCTGGGCCCCCTCAAATAAAGTTTCTATTGCCTGCTTTAAAAAAAAAAAAAAAAAGTATTTTTCTCCCACCTGGGAAGAAAATCTCCACTGTTAAAAAAGAAAGAAGGAAGAAAGGCAAAAGTTTCTGAGGATGAAAAAGGGCTTCCCTGGTGGCGCAGTGGTTGAGAGTCCGCCTGCCGATGCAGGGGACATGGGTTCGTGCCCCGGTCCGGGAGGATCCCACATGCCGTGGAGCGGCTGGGCCCGTGAGCCATGGCCGCTGAGCCTGCGCGTCCGGAGCCTGTGCTCCGCGACAGGAGAGGCCACAGCAGTGAGAGGCCCGCGTACCACACACACACAAAAAAACAAAAACAAAAACAAACAAACAAAAACTGTGTATGTGTCACAGTTTACAATTTCTTGCATGTCTCCTTTTTTTTTAACTTTACATTTTAGATAATATATTGTAGTAACTCTGCATATGATTCTCCCCCACCCATTTGGTGCTTATCATTGTTTACTTGTTTATTTCTTTAGCTACTGGTGCTGCTCTCTTAGTATGAAGGCTCTGATGTTGCTCCTGAGAGAGTACTGCAAACATTCCTGGGATGATAGTGGTTTTAGTAGGGCTTTCTTTGTCTCGTTCCCTGATCACACCCAGATGTTAGACTCCTTCAATTTCTGGCTGATCTGCTGTATTGTTTTATAGTGCCCTTGGGCATAAATTGCTCCACAGTTTGATGCAATTAAATTGGGGCCTCATTTTAGGGGTAGTGTCTGAAGCCAGTGTATGAAGATTGCTCTGACTCCAGGAGTGATTTTCTTGGGCATCTCTTTTCCTGTTTCCCTCTAGCAAACTTGCTGGCCAGCCTTTTAGCTTAGCATTCTCACTCCCAACAAATAGCTCCATTGTTTCCAACAGCACCCTTAGGTTTGACCTTTCCCACACTCTGTTTCATATAAAGTTAGTTCATCTGGTAGAGCTTCAGAAATTTCTGTTCTAAAGGCCTGTCTGTCCTCCTGAGGAAAAAAAATCTCTGACTTCTCTATGTATGGTATCTTTCCCTCAGGAGGAAGGCGCTAAGTGTAGGCAGTAGCCTCTGGTCCTCTTGGCTTGCCTCTCCTATAGTAAAACCTCCACCTCGAAATGAGCTAGCATGAGAGAAATCAAGGGCCCAGTCTTCTCAGCCTACCGCACTTGTGGTAGAGCCTCTGGCCTATGAATTGAGGCTGGGTGAAAGAAGAGAGCCTCTGACCTCTATTGCAGTCACCTGGAATTTAGCTTCTGCAAAATGTAGCTGGGGTATTTGATAAACACTGGCAGCCTGTCCCTTGCACAGCACTTAAGAGGAGAAGGAACCCTATGTTCTTGGTTGCACTTGTCTGGAATGAACTTTCTTTCATGCTGATGTGGAGCAAGGGACAGAGGGAACAGGTTGTGATTCAAATGGCACAGGTTCTCACTGTTCTGATTTCCTTTGATTCTTTGAAGATATTTGTGATAGCTGCTTTGAAGTCTGCTATGGTCAACATCTGGGCCCCTTCAAATAAAGTTTCTATTGCCTGCTTTAAAAAAAAAATTTTAAAAAAATAAAAAAGGGCTTCCCTGGTGGCACAGTGGTTGAGAGTCCGCCTGCCGATGCAGGGGACAACCTCCAACAACTTCCTGTAATTGCGAATTATTGTGAGGGAAACAGAAGGAAAAGATTTCGAAATTATGAGCCATTATGCTCCAGAGAGAGAGGGAGAGAGAGAGGGAGAGAGAGAGGCAGGGGGAAAAAAAAAAAAAAAAAAAAAAAGATTTCTGGAGGGACTTCTCTGGTGGTCCAGTGGTTAAGACTCCATGCTCCCAATGCAGGGGGCACGGGTTCGATCCCTAGTCAGGGAACTAAGATCCCACATGCTAAGATCCTGCATACCGCACCACATGGCCAAAATAAAAAAAATTTTTAAAAACAGCATAAGATACCTGGAATTGAGGTAAAAATTGCAAGAATTCATATGATTCAGCATCATCTTTCACATACAGGAACATTAGGTGTTCTAAGGAAAAGAAGGGGATGAGTGTAGCAGTTATCAAGGTTTATGACCTGATTTTTTTTTTAACATCTTTATTGGGGTATAATTGCTTTACAATGGTGTGTTAGTTTCTGCTTTATAACAGAGTGAATCAGTTATACATATACATATGTTCACATATCTCTTCCCTCTTGCATCTTATGACCTGATTTTGTAAGTTGGTGGAAGGTTAGAGTCTAGGGACTCAAAAGTGCTGGGAAAAAAGGGCAGAGTTGAAATGTGCAAGCATGGAATTAGGCTAAATAGAAAAGTAAGAGAGGCCAAAAGGGGCTCTAATGTACTGAAAAGATACAGAAGGGGAAAGGACACGAGAGGTCTTCTTGAAGAGTAAATGCAACAAATATGAGAGGAAACAGAGCAGGAGGAAAGGATTAGATAGAAGTGTAGTCTTGAGATTTAATCTTCGAAGTGGAGCAATTCAGAGCTGTAAGACTGACTGAAATGAAGTAGAGATAAAAGGGTTTTGGAAATATGGAGCTTAAGAAATTATGAGGCTAGACTTTCTGATGAGTCATTTATATACATATATAACAGCAGGAGATGAAAGGAAAAAGAAATTCTCAGCCTAGTATTAAAGGTGTGAAAGGAGATGATGTGGGATGTTGGGATGTTCCATAACCAGGAGATGTTGCAAAAAGATTCAGAAAATGATGCATCACATATCAAAAGTATTTTGATATTTGACACAGAGATATAATCTGTCTTATTTAGTATTATCCACAACATTAGTCTTTCTGATTCACACAGAAGAAATTCAACCAAGAATAAATTCTTTAATTTCAACCATTGTTTTAAGATTTACTAATTGGAATAATAACTTTTTGAATTTTATAGTCGGCTCCCATAGAGCATTTGCTCCAATATGGAAACAGTAGGCTCAGTCTTCAAACTATGAAGGCATGTTGGGAAGTGATCTTTAAATTTCAATGGTCGCTTTCAAGAACCTAATTATTTCAGAATTACCAGTTAAGCAATCAATTACTAAAGTGGAGCCTGCATAGCAGGATTTCAAGACCTTTCACGTCCTAAGAGGCCTTGTTCTAGGCACTGAAGATCAAATAGCGAACAAGATAGACATGGTTGCAGGTGTATAGGAGGAGGAGGAGATGACATTGAAAGAAAAAATAGGGGTTTCTTTCTATATAAGTTTCTACATCGGTTTATTCCAAATGGCTGTAAAAAGATGAACACGAAGACTGAGATGAGAAAACAAATAATTTTCCTTTCAACACCTAACTGAATTCCAAATGAATAAACTACACACAAAGTTTTACTTAATGATTTGTAAACATAATAAAAGTAACTTTTTATTGAGCACCTACTATGTATACAAGCGATTAACATGGCATTAACTAATTGGTGGCAGTACCAAAGTGGGCAATTGCTGCTTTCTGTGCAAACATGAGTTTAGTTCTCATTCTCCCACCCCCAACCAGCTTGCCACCCCTACGTCTGATATATGGAAATCCTTGCAGCACCACTCAAGGTAAGTATTGATATTATTAACTTCGTTTTATAGATGAAGAAACTGAGGTCAAACTGGTTAAATAAACCTCCAAAGAGCTCATGGCTTATAATTGCAAAAGATGTAATTTGAACCCAAATCTTGTGGGGGGTTTTCTTTATAGTGCTTCAATAATGACTACATTTCTCCTTTGTATCTATACTGAGCTTCATATATATAAAACTCCCCCTCCATTTGGTCTCTTATACCATTTTTAGAGCTTCCTCCACCTCCTTTTTCTCCTTTCCTCAGATCTATGTCTGAGTAAGAAGAAGGAAGAGTATTTTAAGACTGGCAGTGAACATTTCTGACTGTGTGGCTACATAGCCAGGCTGATGTAGAGGTAGGAAGTGAGTAGAGGGTTCAAAGCTGATATCCCCAGTACATTAGATATTTCTAATTCTCTATATTCTTTGTGCAGGTCCTGGGTCAATTTGCCCCCAAATCTCCTTCTTGGTCTGCTCTATTTAGCAAAAAGGTAAACTCCCATGCCAGTTTGTTTACTGCCAATGATGACTACTGTAGAGAAACTGAAGGGTGGGAGGAAGAGGAAAGCCACGGCATTTCCACATCTCCTGGCCCGTGGTGTCATAATTGATGGAAGTTGTGTTTCCTAACATGGCTCCAGTTCCCACCAGGTGACCCTGGCCCCTGTGCTCTCATAATGCCACCTCTGCCTTTTGTCCCTTCAGACTGAAGTGAGGACATAATGGGTTCCTATTGTTGCCAGCTTCTAGATAGCCTCAGGGTCCTCAGGGTCCTCTGTTGGGCTTCTCAGTTTTTCATCATCTGTGTCACCATTCCTTTGCAATAAATTTGTGCTGTTTTAAATACTCAATGGTTTTTGTTTTCATGATTAGGTCCTCACACACACCCAGTATACTTTATACTTCATTCCAAGGCTCAGTGTGCATGTGAATATATATTTAATAAATGTCTTCTTAGCCAAACTCTAAGTTTCATGAGGACAGAGACCATTACTATCTCCTTTAGCTCTGAATTGCCATGATTACCATATGAGAGGTGCTGGATAATTATTTTTGAATGAACGAATGGATGAATAAGATGCGCAGTAGTTTTTCTCTCCTCAAACTATCTCAGTCACCTCCTCATTTCTTATTCTTGCCTTGGAAAAATGAGTTAAAATAACAGACAAAGCAAAGTTCTTCTTGTTCTATACTTGCTGACACTTCCTCATGTCTTTCAAGCACCTAGAAAAGTCAACTCACACACAAAAATCAAGTAACATCTGCCCAAATAATTAAAATAAGAGTGGCCTATTTGAATGTACCAAAGGAAAAACTTTATGAAACTCACTTGAGAAGCTGAGAGAGAGAAAGCTTAAAGATGTAGCTTTATAGAACCAGAGGAAAACCCAGTGAGCACTGCACAAGTTTTATTTTAACATGGAAATGGTTTCTTCCTGTCATTTTTACCTGTCAAATAATTTGGATTTGACTGAGTCATACCAGTGATTCAAACAGTTTGAAACGATATTACTATTTACCAAATTTAGTAGGAAAGAGGGGAGAATGTATTTTGAAATTTCAGAAATCTTAAAAGATGTATTACTTGGTCAGAGTGCAAAGTCATGACTTCTCTAGAAGTCACAGTTTGGACAGTGCTTGTGCATTTTTCAGATCTGTTTTCATCTCAGCAGAGATCACTGTGTATCCTTCTGACATTTTTGGAGGACCTTCTATCCTCCCTTCTTTTCCTTCTTTATGAGGACAACAGGAGGGGATCATGGTCGGAGGAGGAAAGGAGTTGTCAGTCCGTCTTTTTCTTGCCATGATTTAGAGAAAGTAACCCAGTTCCTGCAAAAATTAAGTGGCAGAAAGTGAAGCAGTACTCAAAGTAAGCAAAAATCATTTGGTCAAAAATGTCAAAAACAACGAGCTGAAAATGATCTTTGTGTAAAGAAATTGCACGTTAAATATCCCTCTGGAATTCAAATTCTCTTATGTCAGTGATATGTGTGAAGTGCTACTCTTGGTGTTCTTATGCTCAACTTAGGGAGAGGTAAAGAGAACTTCCAACTGTTATCTAAATGTAAAATACAGGCATATTGAGAGAGTGGTTCAAGATGGCAGAGTAGAAGGATGTACGTTTACTCCCTCTTGAGAAAGCACCAGAATCACAACTAACTGCTGAACATTCATTGAGAGGAAGACACTGGAGCTCACCAAAAATATACCCCACACCCAAAGACAAAGCAGAAACCGCAATGAGACAGTAGGAGGGGCGCAATCACAATAAAATCAAATCCCATAACCACTGGGTGGGTGACTCACAGACTGGAGAACACTTATTCCACAGAAGTCCACCCACTGGAGTGAAGGTTCTGAGCCCCACGTCAGGCTTCCCAGCCTGGGGGTCTGGCAATGGGAGGAGGAATTCCTAGAGAATCAGACTTTGATGACTAGTGGGATATGATTACGGGACCTCGACAGGACTCGGGGGGACAGAGACTCCACTCTTGGAGGGCACACACAAAGTAGTGTGTGCATCAGAACCCAGGGGAAGGAGCAGTGACCCCGCAGGAGACTGATCCAGACCTACCTGCTAGTGTTGGAGGGTCTCCTGTAGAGGTGGGGGGTGGCTGTGGCTCACCGCAGGGACAAGGAAACTGACAGCAGAAGTTCTGGGAAGGACTCCTTGGCATGAGCCCTCTCGGAGTCCACCATTAGCCCCACCAAAGAGCCCAGGTAGGCTCCAGTGCTGGGTCACCTCAGGCCGAACAACCAACAGGGAGGGAACTCAGCCCCACCCATCAGCAGTCAAGAGAATTAAAGTTTTATTGAGCTCTGCCCACCAGAGCAACACCCAGCTCTACCCACCACCAGTCCCTCCCATCAGGAAGCTTGTACAAGCCTCTTAGATAGCCTCATGCACCAGAGGGCAGACAGCAGAAGCAAGAAGAACTACAATCCTGCAGGCTGTGGAATGAAAACCACATTCACAGAAAGATAGACAAAATGAAGAGGCAGAGGACTATGTACCCGATGAAGGAACAAGATAAAACCTCAGAAAAACAACTAATTGAAGTGGAGATAGGCAACCTTCCAGAAAAAGAATTCAGAATAATGACAGTGAAGATGATCCAGGACCTTGGAAAAAGAATGGAGGCAAAGATAGAAAAGATGCAAGAAATGCTTAAAAAAGACGTAGAAGAATTAAAGAACAAAACAACAGTGATGAACAATATAATAACTGAAATGAAAAATACACTAGAAAGACTCAATAGCAGAATAACTGAGGCAGAAGAACGGATAACTGACCTGGAAGACAGAATGATGAAATTCACTATCACGGAACAGAAAAAAGAATGAAAGGAAATGAAGACAACATTTTTCTGAGGAGAGACCTTCAAGGTGGCAGAGGAGTAAGATGTGGAGATCACCTTCCTCCTGATAAATACATCAAAAATACATCTACATGTGGAACAACTCCTACACACATACTGAACGCTGGCAGAAGACCTCAGCCTGCCCAAAAGGCAAGAAAATCCCCACATACCTGGGTAGGGCAAAAGAAAAAAGAAAAAACAGAGACAAAAGAATAGGGATGGGACCTGCACCTCTGGGAGGGAGCTGTGAAGGAGGAAAGGTTTCCACACACTAGGGAGCCCCCTCACTGGGGGGGGATGGGGGTTGGGTAGGGGCGGGAAGCTTTGGAGCCACGGAGGAGAGCGCAGCAACAGGGGTGCAGAGGGCAAAGCGGAGAGATTCCCACACAAAGGCTGGGTGCCAACCAGCACTCACCAGCCTGAGAGGCTTGTCTGCTCACCCGCTGGGGCAGGTAGGGGCTGCGAGCTGAGGCTCGGGCTTCGGAGGTCAGACCCCAGGGAGAGGAAAGAGGTTGGCTGCGTGAAGACAGCCTGAAAGGGACTAGTGCACCACAGCTAGCTGGGAAGGAGTCCAGGAAAAAGTCTGGACCTGCTGGAGAGGCAAGAGACCTTTGTTTCAGGGTACACGAGGAGAGGGGATTCCTTTCCAGTGTGCCCACAGAAGACAGAGCACTGCCTAAGTGAGCTCCAGAGATGGGTGCGAGCGGCAGCTATCAGCTCAGACCCCAGAAACAGGCATGAACCACTAACACTGCTGCTGCTGCCACTAAGAATCCTGTGTGCAAGTGCAGGTCACTATTCACACCTCACTGGGAGCCTGTGCAACACGCCACTGCCAGGGTCCCATGATACAGGGACATGTTCCCTGGGAAAACACATGGCATGCCTCGGGCTGTTGCAACTTCAAGCCAGCCTCTGCTGCCTCAGGCTCTCCCCACATTCCAGCTCTGACTACCGATCCCCTCCCTCCCTGCGGCCTGAGTGAGCAAGAGAGCCCTAATCGTTTCTTAATTAAGCCCCTCCTCTCTGGGCAGGGAATAGACTCCTGAGGGGAACCTACATGCAGAGTCAGGGCCAAAACCAAAGCTGAACCCCAGGAGCTGTGTGAACAAAGAAGAGAAAGGGAAATTTCTCCATGCAGCCTCAGGAGCCACAGATTAAATCCCCACAGTCAACTTGATAAACCCTGCATCTGAAGAACACCGAATAGACAACAAATGTTCCCAAAATTCAGGTGGTGGACTTTGGGAGCAACTGTAGACTTGGGGTTTGCTTTCCGTGTCTAATTTGTTTCAGGTTTTATGTTTATCTTAGTGTAGTATTTAGTGCTTATTATCATTGGTGGATTTGTTTATTGGTTTGGTTGCTCTCTTCCTTTTTTTTTTTTTTGCCGTACGCGGGCCTCTCACTGTTGTGGCCTCTCTGGACCCCCGGGCTCAGCGGCCCCGGCTCATGGGTCTAGCCGCTCTGCAGAATGTGGGATCTTCCTGGACCAGGGCACGATCCCATGTCCCCTGCATCAGTAGGCAGACTCTAAACCCCTGAGTCACCAGGGAAGCCCTCCTTTATATATATATATATATATTTTTTTTTTTCCTTTTTATCTTTTTGTGAGAGTGTATGTGTATGCTTCTTTGTGTGATTTTGTCTGTATAGGTTTGCTTTTACCATTTATCCTAGGTTTCTCTCCGTTCGTTTTTCTTTTTTTAATCTGCTTTTTGTTTTTGTTTTTGTTTTCTATCTCTCTTCCATTTCTTCTGAGCCGTGTGGCTGGCAGGGTTTTGGTGATCCAGATGGGTGTCAGTCCTGAGATTCCGAGGTGGGAGGGCCAAGTCCAGGATACTCGACCACCGGAACCCTCCCAGCCCCATGTAATATCAGTCGGCAAGAGCTGTCCCAGGGAAATTCATCTCAACACTAAGACCCAGCTCCACCCAACGGCTAGCAAGCTCCAGTGCTGGATGCCACATGCCAAACAACTACCAAGACAGGAATACAACCCCACCCATTAGCAGAGAGGCTGCCTAAAATCATAATAAGTCCACAGACACTCCAAAACACACCAGTAGATGTGGCCCTGCCCACCAGAAAGACAAGATATAGCCCCACCAACCAGAACACAGGCATCAGTCCCCTGCACAAGGAAGCCTACACAACCCACTGAACCAATCTCACCTACTGGGAGCAGACACCAAAAATAACAGGAGCTACGAACCTGCAGCCTGTGAAAAGGAGACCCCAAACACAGTAAGTTAAACAAAATGAGAAGACAGAGAAATATGCAGCTGATGAAGGAGTAGGGTAAAAACCCACCAGACCAAACAAATGAAGAGGAAATAGGCAGTCTACCTGAAAAAGAATTCAGAGTAGTGATAGTAGAGATGATCCAAAATCTTGGAAATAGAATGGAGAAAATACAAGAAACGTTAAACAAGGACCTAGGAGAAATAAAGAGCAAACAAACAATTATGAACAACACAATAAATGAAATTAAAAATACTCTAGAAGGAATCAATAGCAGAATAACTGAGGCAGAAGAACAGATAAGTGACCGGGAAGATAAAATAGTGGAAATAACTGTCACAGAGCAGAATAAAGAGTGAAAAGAATTGAGGACGGTCTCAGAGACCTCTGGGACAACACTAAATGCACCAACATTTGAATTATAGGGGTCCCAGAAGAAGAGAAAAAGAAAGGGTCTGAGAAAATATTTGAAGAGATTATAGTTGAAAACTTCCCTAAAATGGCAAAGGAAATAGTCAATCAAGTCCAGGAAGCGCAGAGAGTCCCATACAGGATAAATCCAAGGAGAAACATGCCAAGATACATATTAATCAAACTATCAAAAATTGGACTTCCCTGGTGGCGCAGTGGTTGAGAGTCCGCCTGCCGATGCAGGGGACACGGGTTCACACCCTGGTCCAGGAAGATCCCACATGCCGTGGAGCAGCTGGGCCTGTGAGCCATGGCCGCTGAGCCTGCGCGTCCGGAGCCTGTTCTCCGCAACAGGAGAGGCCACAACAGTGAGAGGCCCATGTACCACAAAAAAAAAAAAAAAAACTATCAAAAATTAAATTCAAAGAGAAAATGTTAAAAGCAACAAGGGAAAAGCAACAAATAACAAACAAGGGAAACCCCATAAGTAAAATTACAGTTTAAATAAAATACAGGTTTGATTTCTTCTTGGATGAAAATATGATGATCCTCTGAGTTTTAAATTCTTAAGTGATTGATTTTTGTTGTTGTTTATACTTTTACTATTGCATTGGTTTAAATGCATTGTTTTCAATGCATTGTTTTCAGAGAATATGTCCTATGCCATTTATGTTTTTTGTAATTTGAGCTTCCTTTGTGCCCTGATAAATACTCAATTTTTGTAAATTCTCCATGGTTTTTAAGAAATAAGTTGTCTTGTTTGCAGGGCACAAGTTTAGAAAAATTAATGTATTTTATTAATTACATTATCAGATTACCTTCACTATAATTTCTGCCTACTTTATCATGGACTGAAAGCTACATTTATATTGTCTATTACTATTATGTTTGGGAATTGTTTTTCCTTTCAACTGAGATAGTTTTTATATCATATATTTTGATGCAATATTTTAGTACTTATAGATTTCTCAACACACAAGCGCACATGCACACACACATACATACACAGAGTTTATTGTGGATTTTATTAATATAAAATGACTGGCTTAATTCCATTAAATGCAATTTCCTTGAATTCCTTTCTCCTTGCTAATTGTAATATCACATCTGTTTTAAAAATTATATCCATCTATTATATTATTTCTGTAAGGGTGTGTATAAATTTAAACGGATAGCACAATTTTTGCTGGGGAAAGGCTTAATGTATTGACATTTATTGTTATTCCTGAGGTTTTGATTTTATTTAGATTATCTTGTTTTATACTTTCTCATCAGACTTATTTGCTTTGCTTTCTTTCTTTTACTTTGTACTCATTCTTTTTATATTTTTCCACAGAATATATTTTCTAAAAATATCCATTCTTTCATAGAACTTTATTAATATTGCTGTGAAGGAATCAAAACTCCATGTAATTGAATAACTTATTGCCATAATCATTCACACATTATGAAGGATTCAAAATTTGAAAATAACATCATTCACACCATATCAACCTATTACTTGGCACTTTAGGCTGAAATTTTAGCATCTCATTTTCTATAACACTGAGGCAAGTGAAAGCTGATTAGAATGGTCCCACTTTTACTATCTCCAAATATCATGCCCATATTTCATCAACCAAAATTTAGGATAATTGGGAATATTTAAATATTCCCAGCAAAAGGCTCTGGAGGTTTTACGAAACTTGGGATGAGGAGAGAGCAAGGGGGAAGGGCTAGGAGTGGAAATGTACAGAGTAACTGAGTCAGGCTGGTGGAAAGTGTCTTCAATGCTTCCCCTTCCTCCCCCTGATAATGAGGTCCCAGCAGAGGTGCCTGAAGAAGAGCCCACCCAAAGCCTCAGATAAAGAGGCTTGGGAATGAAGGCTCGTGTGGAGAGCACCGCCTGCCAGAGGAGCCTGAGTCGTTGACTGCGACTCCCTTCAGAAGCTGCAGAGGGAGGGCTGTGTGCCAGATCCGGGGTGGGGAGGGCAGTTGTCTCCATGCGGTCTGTGGTCAGGCCTGAAACATCACACAAAGAGTTTTATCCAGGAGCCGGACTCCTCTTATGCTGCAAGTCTTCCTCCTGTATTAGGGTTAATTTTCCACTCCTTAAGGACGTTAAACTTCTTTATTGATTCTTGTCTGTCCCAAAGTCATACAGTGCTCCCTTATCATTCAAAAGTCTTATGCTTCTGCTTACCGTCTTTAAGACTTTAATTTGATATTGAGTTTTATGTATGGTGTGACTTATAGATATAATTTATTTTCCGTGGTTATAACCAATTATTTAACACCATTTGTTGAATTGTCCACATTTTCACTACTGATTAGCAATGCCACTTGTCATATATGAAGTTTGTTTGTGTGTGGTTCTGTTTCTAGGCTTACTGTTTTGTTCCTTTGATCCTTTGTTTGCTTCTGAGCCAACACAGTATTGTCTCAATTATTATTGCTTTGTAATAAGCATTGGTATATAACTAGGCAAATCCTTCTATCTTGTTCTTCATTTTCAAAATTGTCTGACCTGTTCATGGCCATTAGCTGATACATCTGCATTTTCAAACCAGTTTGTCAAATTGCATAACAAACTTGTGTGGGATTTTGAAAGGAGTTCACATTAAATTTACAGGTTAAGATATGATTATATAAACAGCTTTGCTATATAGGAGTCTTTCCTTCAGGTCCTTGATTTATCTTTTTAATATCTTCCAGCAAAGTGTTCATATTTTCTCCACTAAGGTTATACATTTATATTATTAGGTTTCTTCCTCCTTGCTATTTTTCTGTTTTGTTGGTGTTATGAATGCTATATCTTTAAAATTATCTTTTCTAGTTGTCTTTTTTTTGGATATATATATATATATATATATATATATATATATATATATATATT
>NW_006773042.1:241194-246330 GCF_000442215.2 Lipotes vexillifer | reverse complement strand
TATATATATATATATATATATATATATATATATATATATATATATACTTATATCCAGCTGCTGTTTTTAATCTTATTAAATCAGATACTTTTCTATACATTTTTTTACAAACACATTTTAAAATAATGACTACTTGATTAGTTTCTCTTTTTTCTTTTCCTTTTCTAACTGCACTGGTCCAGCTTTCTTTATGACATTCAATATGTTGATGATATGAGCATTGTTTTTTGTTTTTTTTTTTTTTGCGGTACGCGGGCCTCTCACTGTTGTGACCTCTCCCGTTGTGGAGCACAAGCTCTGGATGCACAGGCTCAGCGACCATGGCTCACAGGCCCAGCTGCTCTGCGGCACGTGGGATCTTCCCAGACCGGAGCACGAACCCGTATCCCCTGCATCGGCAGGCGGACTCTCAACCACTGCGCCACCAGGGAAGCCCTAGCATTGTTGTCTCAATTTTAATGTGCATTAAGCTGACACTTCACCATCAGGTATAGTAAGTGTCTGCAAGTTTATGATAGGTTCTGTTTATCAGGAAAGAATTTTTCTTCTATTCCTAATTTCCTACGAATTGTTGTGATAGAAATTATGAATTTTATTATTAATGTTTTTTCCTCCATTTAATGAGATGATCAGATGATTTTTTTCCTTCAATATATTAATGTGATGAACTCTATTAATAAGCTTTCAAATGCTAAAGTATTCTTGTATTCTTGCCTGGGATCAATCCAATTTGATCATGATGTATTATTTTTAAATACACTGTTAATTCAGTTTCCTGATACTACTACAACAGTTTTTGTATCTATGACTTGGGAAAAGACAGATTTTCTTTCTTATTCTGTCCTTCACTGGTTTTCATATTAAATTTTTCTTATTTTAAGCTTTCTGTATATCATGATTTTTAGGTTCTCCTCTTCTTCTGAATTTCTTTTGGATTACTGGAGTTTTTTTAAAAAATTCTATTGTTGTTGTTGTTGTTTTCTCCCACTGACTTGTAAATTATAAATTCTATTTATCTTGGTTTTTCCTTTGAAAATTATAATAAATATAATATATAGCTCTGATGAACTCTATCTTACTATGCAATTGTCCAATATATTTTTATATTTTCTTGTTTTGTTCCTGGAGTTAGACATTGATATTATTGTTATTTTATACAGTCCTTTAATAAAGATTTGCCACTTTTTTATTTTTATCAGTTTCTTGATCATTATTCCTTCTCTTATCTGGAATCATTTTCCTTTTTTCTGAAATATAGTTTGGAATTTCCTTTGTTGAGGATTTGTTGGAGGAGAATGAGCCTATTTTGGTTGTTGTTCTGAAATGTTTTTATTTTTCCACATTCTTGAATAATAATTCATCTGTGTATATAATTACGGGCTGAAATTAATCTGTATCAGTACTTTGAAACAGTTCTGTTTTCCATTGTTGAGACTGAGAAGTCTGCGTTGAGTCTAACTGTTATTTCTTTGTAGGCAATCTTTTTCCTCTGACTGCTTTAAAGATCATCTCTTTGTCTTTGCTGTTTTTTATTTTTACTGTGATAAGTTATGGAAGAATTTTTCTTTATTTATTCTAATTATGTGGATTTGTCTTTCATCAATTATAAAAATTTATTGACTATTATCTCTTCAAATATTGCCCTTTTTCATCTATTTGTTCCTTTCTTCTGGAACACTATATACATACATATTAAATTTTTTCTATAACTTCTATTTGTTTACTTTTCACATCTGCCCATAGTCAGAAGCATAATACCTGGTTAATTGCTCAGTTTTAATTTCTTACTACTTCTTCAAGCATTTAAAACATTTTTATATCACCTCACACCAGTAAGAATGGCCATCATTAAAAAAATCTACAAACAATAAATGCTGGAGAGGATGTGGAGAAAACGGAACCCTCTTGCACTGGTGCTGGGAATGTAAATTGATATAGCTACTGTGGAGAACAGTATGGAGATTCCTCAAAAAACTAAAAATAGAACTACTAAATCACCCAGCAATCCCACTACAGGGCATATATGCTGAGAAAACCATAATTCAAAAAGCCACATGTACTGCAATGTTCATTGCAGCACTATTTACAGTAGCCAGGACATGAAAACAACCTAAATGTCCAGCGACAGATGAATGGATAAAGAAGATGTAGTACATATATATAATGGAATATTACTCAGCCATAAAAAGGAACAAAATTGGGTCATTTGTAGAGATGTGGATAGACCTAGAGTCTGTCATACAGAGTGAAGTAAGTCAGAAAGAGAAAAACAAATACCTTATGCTAACACATATATATAGAATCTAGAAAAATGGTACAGATGAACCTGTTTGTCGGGCAGGAATAAAGATGCAGAGGTAGAGAACGGACATGTGGACACAAGGGGGGGAAGGGGAGGGTAGGATGAATTGGGAGATTGAGTTTGACATAAATACACTACCATGTGTAAAATAGGCAGCTAGTGGGAACCTGCTGTATAGCACAGGGAACTCAGCTCAGTGCTCTGTGATGACCTAGACTGGTGGGATGGGTGGGGGAGGGAGGTCGAAGAGGGAGGGGATATATGTATACATATAGCTGATTCACTTTATTGTACAGCAGAAACTAAAACAAAATTGTAAAAGCAACTGTACCCCAATTTAAAAAAATTTAAAACAAAAACTGTTTTAACTTCGAGACTTTTGTAATTATGAGGTGTGAGGTCATGTTACCCTGACTTTATCTGCTTGACTTTTGGATTTCTGAGAATCCAAGGTTCAATCCACAAATCTGGATTAAATTTATGCCCTTAGGGAGTATGTTCTGCCAGACACCCAGGGCTCTGCCAACGAGGACCAGTGCAAGTATATTTCTCAGCTTGGCACTTAACCACCCAGGAGGTTTAAAATAAAACCCTAAGACTGCTTGAACTATGCCTGTGTTTACAAATTCCCAAGGGAGATTTCTTTCCTCACTCATAGCTCAAGTTAAGTCAGACACATTTTCTGGTTGTATAGATTTTGCCTCATTTATCATTTTTCAGAAGGCACAGCCCTTCAAAGATCACAACTTTGTGCAGGGTGGGAGGGCAGGACTCAGTTTAACTCTCCAGCTGGAATGGTCCTAAGGTCTTATTTCTTTTTTTGGCTCCTGAATTTAGAACACAATTAGGACACAAACCTCTAGATAACCTAGATCAGAAAATACCCTGAAGGCCACTTTAACTCACCATTGTAAAGCACACAGAACAGTAACCAGCAGATAGAAAGCATTGTATATAAATAGAATTAAGTAAGTAAATAGAAAATATCATGTAGGAAATCGTTGATGGTATCAGGAATAGTTAACGTGGAGAAGTTGTGACATTTTGTCAGGATTGGGAAGCAGTAGGCAGATCATCTGACAGCTCTCTCTACCTAGTGTCGAATATTTGAAAGGTGAAAAAGTTGAAATACATTTGTTCTACGTAACTTAAATGAGCAGGATCAAGACTGATCCCCCCATTGAATATTACAGCTATTGTTGTCTGGCAGTGGAAAATATAAAGAACTGAAATATTATCATTTGATTTACTTTCTTTTTTACAAACTTTAATGGTCACATATGTAAAATTTTACTCATGAACTTGCAAAAAAAATTAACATTAAATCATAAACCTTTAAAAATAATACTAAGTTTTCAAAACATGGTATGGGCTCCACAATATTACATAATGTGGAAATGGCATGATTTGTTTAACCATTCCCTTGTTGTAGAGTTAATTTTTGCTCTGAAGAAGAGTACTGTGCAAAATGTCATATTCCCTTTTTAAAAGATCACTGACAAATTCCTTAGATAGATTGCTAGAAGTGCTAAAATGTCATGAATAAGTTTTAAAGGCATTTGATATTTGATTCCAATTTGTTTTCTAGAAAGGTTAGACCAATTTACTCTTCCACCAGCAGTACATGATCATGTTTGTCTCATTTCTGTAATTTCTGGGTGCGTTTACTTCAATTTTAAAAACAGAAACTCATGTTTTCAACCTGTAATACTTAAAGTACAGGTGTTGCTCGTAAAATATACACTAGATTTGTGTTGTAACAAGACACTAAGATAGTTGCCAAATTGATGGACATGCACGTGTTATTGTTTTAATAAATTCCCATGTCCTCATTCTGCTGTTTCTGTTGAATTATCCCCTCATTTCTTTTGCCTGGAGGAGACTACTCACAGTTCCAGATGGTATCTGTTTGAAAGCTGTGTGGTTTTTAGATGCCAACTGTAACTGTCTTTTGCAGCAATACACACAGAATCTAAAAGTAAATCCATTTTAGATTCTTTCTCATATGACATTTTCTCTTCCTAAAATAGCATGAAGTCCTTGATATCTAAGAAATAGTGCTTATTAAACATCAGAGACTATAATCTTTAGAGTTGGAAATTTTGTTTTTTTAAGTTTGAAGGCCTTGGGTTACAATTTAAATTTTACTCAAAACACAGATTCTGTTGTTTTGGGTGGTAGGAAAATCTGAAGCTGCATTTGCTAATGTATCTTCAATAAGTTATTTAGATAAGTAAATAAGTGATCCAGAGTGTTTACTGCTATTCCACACTGTACAGAGTATATAGATATACTATGCAAACTTACCCTGGGCAAAGAGAGCTGTGATATGTGAACAAATTATCTCATTAGATCAAAAGTGAGTATTCATGAGACTGGCATGACTGAATCAACCTCATTCATTTATATCTTCAAGCAAATGTAAACCAACTCCTTATATTGCACAGAGTATCTTCACTTAAAAGTCCTCTTTTTAGAGAGAATGAAGAGACATCAGAAGTCAGTCTATAGACAGGGGAGTTGTTTTGAGTGACAGGTACCTTTTCTGTTATCCCTGAAGGAACATTGCCTAGGCAGCCACTGACTCTTCAGACAAGTAAGGGTGGCTTTGACATCATGGCCTCTTGACCTCATGGCTAGAACACATTTGGACACACAAGCCATATCCCACTGGAACTCATTTGCTCTTACAGTTGAGTTCAGTAATCAGTATGCTTTTTTTTTTCTCTACTGTAGTCATCATTTATATTTTAGAAATGCTTCCTTTGAGATCTTTAAAAATTGAATTTCAGGAAAGAAAATATCACAACTGGAAAAAAGCCATACTTGTAGGG
>NW_006773042.1:216183-241098 GCF_000442215.2 Lipotes vexillifer | reverse complement strand
TAGGGAAAAATATTTGTGCCATCTGTCTTTAAATTGATCACCAACTGTTTTTGTTTAGGTGAATGTAGCAATTTTATTTTAAAAGATGGCAAGACAAACAGAAAATATAACTACCACCCACTTTGAAATTTAATTAATTGAAATATTATCCTTTATGATCTTTCAGAAGTGCCAGCCTAAAGTTTAAGTCCTCTGTTCATCAGCCTCCGAGACTCTATCTCAAGTTCCATGGCTGTAGAACTGGGGCTGTTACCCACTGTGCTGTGCTCCTGTCCACTCTGCCTCCCCCTTGCCTGGCTTACAATGGCCTGTGATTCCTTGTTCCCTGATATACTTCTCAGAGAGACTACTCTCCTTCTTCTCTCTCCCCTTTATATTCTCTGTTCATCCTGTTCTCCCAACCAGAGAAGTCTCCCATCTTTTTACTATCAATTAAAATGCTACACTGTCTGACTAATGCCAAGTTATCCATTAACATTTTGCTTGATGTGTCTGGAAACATACCTCTCTATCTTGCTTATATCGTATAACTTCACCTTTAGAATTATATTCAGGTTGTTTATTTTTGTATACTTTTCATCTGTATTGTTTTGAACTTATCTATTTATTGCTTTATTAAATTTCATAATATCTAGTACAAATATGGATACAATAGGCCTTTAACAAATACTAGTGATCTAGAAATAAATAATTTTAGTTCATTCTAAAATATGTACATTTTGCAATGATTAAAGAGTTGAAATGTTATCAAGATAAAAGATTACAAATGGGATAATAATGACAAAAACCATAATTTTCTTTCTTGGCTTTTGGCAACATTTGAGAATATTTTTTCAACAAAGATTAAATAAAAGATGGTAATGCACACCCTTTGGGTCTAATTTTTCAAGGGTGGATACATATAACTGTGGAAATATGGGGGGAATGGTAGGTCGTGAAAAGAAGGCTCCTTGCTACCTGTAATGTTTAATGTCTGAGCCTAAGAGAAACACAATAAACCACACTTCTGTTGGGAAGTAAGTTGACCACATAAGTTGTCTGCAAACTCCTCAAAGACTGAGCCGCTGTTATAGTCAGCTAAGGCTGAAGATGGCTTCTGAAACAAAAAATAATAATTTTGACTGAACTAAACTGAATTTGCCATTAATGTTGAGGCAATGAATATTTCTCATACCTAGCACATTAATTTGAGTTTTTAAATATCTTGCCTACATTATAAAAATATTTGAAACTCTTTACAAGTTAAAGGAAATATAAAAGTAAAAGAATTAAAACAATGCAAAAAACACTTGACAAAAGCAAATTGATATTTATTACTAGGCATCTGACTATAGTTTATTATGGCAGGTAGATATTCTGTTTTACTTTGAGATTTCTGACAGATAAGATACAGAGGAAATCAGATGAAGTGTTATAATTCTAGTGATCCTATAGCAGAAAGCGTGTCATTTGGATTATAGTGTCAATCTTTTTCTTACGCAGCATTTAAAGAGAAATTTTCAAGTCAGTTGTTATGTAAGGGAAATTAGGTACTATTTTGGGTAAATAATTTCATGCTTTGTTCAAATCCTTTTGGAATTTCGAGTTGAGCAATCCTGAATTTGAATCCTGGGTCCTGCTAGTTGTATAACTGTTACACACATTCTTTAAGTTTGAGTTTTCGCATATGTAAAATAAGAACAATACCAGCACCTATCTTGTAAAATAGCTTTGAATCAATATATAGGATGTAGAAAGTGATAAATAAATGATAGAAATATAACACTGTTTTTGTTTCACTGAGGGCTAATTTATAATATAGATTCAGACTAGAGCTATTAGAGGATTCGGAAAATGAGCAGGTCCACTACACTCCCTTTGCAATTTCAGATATCCCAAATAATCTTGTGATAAGTGTCGAATCACAGTCAAGTTGGGGTGATTTTTATGCTATACTTCAAGTGTTGGTATTTCACATTTCTCATCACAAATACAGCTAACTATGAGAAATCACATTGATATCCCATTGTAAAATTTTAAGAACATAGCTTATTCTTACACAAGATAAGCAAGCAATAAAAATCTATCAAGAATAAACACTATTTGGAAAACAGGGCTAAGTGAAGCTTTCAGAAGCAAAGAAATGTATTTGTTAAAATAAAACCAAAATGGATAGTTAAACAGTAAATTAGAAGAGAATTAATTAAATGGAATTAATAACTGAAAAAAAATTACAGATTATAGGATAAAGGGAAAACAAATAAAGAGTTTTTAAAAGAAATGCATGAAAATGTCTAACTTTCATCTAATTGAAGAGCTAGAAAAGATAGATTTGATAGACTGGAGGAATAACAATGTTCAATGAGATAACGACTGAAAACATTCCAGAACTATTGAAAACTATGAATCTACAGATCCTGGAAGCAAAAAAAAAATTTAAGATATAAAAAATAAATGCATACATAGCAAACCATTGTGAAACTGCATAACACCAAAGTCGGGGGGAGTTCTTAAATTAGTTGAAGAGGAAGAACAGATACCTGTGCATAGTCACAGACTCAAACTGTTCAACAGACTCACACAAAACACTGAAGTGTATTCAACATCAATATCCAGGAGACCCTAAACTGTCAGACCCCATTTTCAGAATCTCTTTCCCTCACCAGTATGTGGTTGCTTTTAGTATTGAGAACTGAGTATGGGCCAAGTTAGCTCAGGAAAACCACTGTACACACCTTCCATTCTTCAGTGCAATGGCAGTATATAAATTGCAGGTTATTTACAGTGACCAATCTGCATGGAACAGATCCACCATGCTAAAAGCATTCCTAGCTCTGTAATCAGCACATCGAAACCCCTGCATAACCCTCGTGTATTTCTTAGTCAGTAAATTCCACCAGTTAACATTTGCAAGGAGTTCTGCTCAAGGTCAAGCTTGCCTCTGGTGTCCTTGTGGAGCAAGGAATGGCTTCCAGACCCATTGTTATTCTTTCCATTCCGAACTACAGAGGAGTAACAACAATAATAGGATTACAGCAAATTTTTCAACAGCAACAATGAAATCTAGAAGAGAGCGGAATAACATCTTCAAATTATTGAGAGAAAATAACTCTCAACTTAGAATTGCATGTTTAGCAAAACCTTTAGAATGAAAGGAAAATAAAAATATTTACAAGTAAAAAACTGAGTTTACTACCTTCCCAGAGTCCACCATAAAGCAGCATTTAAAGACACACTTCAGAAGAAGTAAGCTCATCTTAGATGGTCTGGACTGCAAACGGCTTGCTGAACTAATAAAATGGTAAGTTTTATTATGTGAAAATTATATAAATTAGTATGACATTTTTCAAAAAGCAAAGCAAAGAAGAATGTCTGACAGAAAGATAGACAAAGACTGTTCTAGTATGTTTCCCTTCAAAAAAGTGATATGGAAATATTCAGTACAACTTGAATCCAGAAGAGGAAAGCCTGAGTTTCAGTGGCAAGGAATGGGCATTTTGAAGGAGTTTCAAGACGCTGTTAGAGCAGAGCATGGATTACACAGTATGTCAGAAATGAGTATAGAGAGACACAAAGGGGCCCCGTGACTGAGGTCTTGCGGGTTATACCAAGCTGTGTGGATCTTATGATTTTTATATGCCATCACTGCTTCTAATATCCACTTCCATAATTGTACTTATACCAGATTATGGTCATTTACTTACTTATCTTTCCTGCTATAATGTGAAGCCCTCTCTAGAAGTATCTAATTTGCCTTTGTATGATCAAATACTTAGCAGTTCCTGGTAATAGTCATTGCTAAAAGCATGCTCATTAAATGACTAAATAGTTAATATTATTTTCCTTTGCCTCCTCACATAGATTTAAGTACTTTCTTGTTTGTGGCCCCAGATAGCCTGTACATACCTCTAATATTACCTGCTATTGTTAAAAAATTTGTCTCTGGTTAGACTATTAACCCTTAGAGGGTAGAGTTAGTCTTTGTATCTCCCATTTCTGTCACAAGACACTCCATAAGTGTTAGTTTAGTAGATGAATATAAGTATGCATGTGTCAGTTAATGAAACCAAACACCATAACGGACTGAGGTGTGTGACAAACACCCTCCAAGGAAGAGGATCAGTGGTGCGTTGGAGTTTACCTATACCAGCTCATGAGAGTCAACTGATAAATATTCAGGAATTTTGTGAGCTACTTGATATCACACTCGTACCTGGAAATTGGCCATGTTAGAAACAATGTACACCATGGAAATCAGCAAACGCTACAATCACCGCATTTTTTGTTTACTTTCCACCCCCAGAAAACCAGTTGTAAAACATTTACCAACACCCGCGTTCGGAACCCTAACTCTTAGGTCAGATGTTTATACGTGTTATATCCTGGAAGGAAGGAAAATTTTGTAAACTGGCAGGATCTAGTTGCTCTGCAGCTGTTTTGATCTAGACTCAGATCACTGACCAGACAATAACCTCCCTCACTCCTTTCAGCTAAGCCCGGGATGTGAGGTTTCTGCTTCTAATGCTTTGTAAACTGCATTAGCTTCACTAGATGCACATCAGCCCACCAACAGATGACTGACTTTCCACTGAACAAGAGAATCAGATGGAAAGGGACCTCTCTTCTTTCTTACATGAATGAATGGATCAGAAAGAATAATCTGTTGGGTCAGCTGTTTGTAGTTCTTTGCAAGTACATTTTTGTTATTTTTTTGTTAGTCACCACTTCATCTTCATCATTTTTCATGTTTGAAACTCAGTTTCTGAGTAAAGTCATGATCTTACACTCATGAGTTCAGGATGAACATAGCTCTATAAAACAAAGGAATTGACCTAAGTTTAAGATTTAGTAGAAGAAAACTGTATGCCAATATAAACGGAAGCCCCGCAATAAAAGAACATAGTATTAACAATTATATGGTGGTAATAAAAAATGAACTTAGCCAATTTTGCCAAATGGACCATGGTAAGGATGATAAGGTGTCTAGCTCATTAAGTGTTTCACTCAATAATATTGGCACAACTATGAAATGTCAGGCCCTGTGCTAAGTGCATGGGATTCATTAATGTGCAGATCACTAATGTTCCCTTTCTTTGTGAAGCTTACAGTCTAGTGGGGAATCTGACAATGAAACAGACAATCCCAGTATAGTGTGTGGTTAGGTGCTCTGATGGGGCAGCACACAATCACTGGCACAAGCTTCCACTGAAAACCAGAGAATGCCAATTCTTCCATGCAGTCTCCTAGGAATGTGCCTTTCTTTAACTTCAAGTCATCTCTATTTTAAGAGCATTCATTACATTCTTTTGGTTGGGAGCAGTAGGAACCAATTCTGACTAGCATAAGCAAAAACAGAATTTGTTGGAAGACAGACATATCTCACAAAATCAAAAGAAAAATGAAGATGCAAGAAAGGAAGGAAGAAGGCAGATCCAGAAACCCAGTAGCAGGAGACTGTAAACATTGTGGTCCAGATTCTCCCTGCCATTTAAAGAACTCAGCTCAACTAACTCCCAGGCTCTCTATTCTTTCTTCTGATTGACCAGTTGTTTTGTGCCGATCCCAGCCTGTCAATAACCAATGTTGTGGCTGGATCAGCCCTGTCGTTCTTATTATTATTGCAAGATGCCTTTCAGCAATAACCATCAGGAAACTTTGGGGGAAAAAAAAAAGGTTTATTACCCACAGGTCCTGGAAAGCACATGGCACACCTGGGGCCTAATGGTGAGGTTGTTTGGGGGTGGGGGGAAGAGAGAGAGAGAGAGAACAGGCCTGGAGTTCTGCTTTCACTGGAGTCAAGGATGGGGGCCTAGGGTTTCAGGGGTGCACTCTACTCCTTCTTGGTGAATTTAAAGTACAGGAACTGAATTTAAAGTTTGGGAAGAGAAAAAACAAGTGGCCCAACTGGTCAGTTATTGAAATCAACAAAGGTCTCTAAAACATAGGGGTCTCAGTGAGAGAAGGTGACCTGGCTTTATCTAGTCCTATGACTGGCAAATTTATTCTAGAAAGCCATCTTTGAAGTGGATGCCTCTTTGAAGTGGTGCCTCAGCATTCCAAGCTTAACTCAGGCAGTTGTATTAAAAAAAAGGAAAAAAATAAGAAGTCAGGTTTTACAGGACATTCCAGATGGCTCTGGAATCCATCCTTGGATCAAATAGCTATGGCTGTGTTGACAATGATATTTTCCACAGACAAGGGTCCTTAGGAGCCCTTACTTCCTAGTGTTGGGGTTGGTTCCCGGAGAAAGGTGGGTTTTATTTAACCACAGAAAGTGCCAAATGTACCAATGCTACTAGAAATTCATGTAGCAAAGAGGCAGATAAACCGATAAGCTAGTAGAGGTTGAAGCAGCAGAGTAAAAGTAAAGGGCTCCATGGCCAGCACTCTCACTCCTAACCCCCCCAGAAGGATCTATTAATTAGCCACATTCAAGGACTTTGTTACTGAGGCTTTACTTTCTGATGCCATTTTTTTTTTGGAATCAGGAAGCAGCACAAGCTTGCAGAGTTTACTGTGTCTTCTCCTTAATAGCAGTTGTGTTCTTTAGAACTCAGTTCATTCAGTCAATTCTTTTCTTTTTTACAGGCTAGTGTAATTCACATCAAAAAAGAATACTTGAAGAGACGAAAATAATAAAAACAAATTTGTGTAGAACACAGGACTCATGTCTGTTAATAGCATTAAACCCAAGTGGACCATGAGGTGTGAATTCTTTGAATCTGCTGTAAAGACCTTTGCCTGTGCTGTCATTCTAGATAGTGCAGTGGGCCAGCTAGTGACCACTCAGCTAATACCCAAGTCCTTTGGTCTGCATCGTATTGAGGGTCAGAAAAATTCCTCAGACAATCAGGGGTAGTGTGAAACTTTAGCTCTTCTTCCTTTCAGAACTCCTTACTTCCTAATATTCCCTATATCCTTCCAATGGAAGTTGGGTTCTATTCTCCCCATTGTGAAACTGTCCTTACTAATTGCTATATTTCTTTTGGGTGCAACTCTTCCACAAGGCACCATTACTAGTTCCCCCCACCTTCACCCTGCTCCCTTTTTTTCAATACCATCTCTTTCTAGGCAGTTTTTCCTGCAACATTTTATCTTCAAC
Organism: Lipotes vexillifer; assembly: GCF_000442215.2. Taxonomy (NCBI): domain Eukaryota; kingdom Metazoa; phylum Chordata; class Mammalia; order Artiodactyla; family Lipotidae; genus Lipotes; species Lipotes vexillifer. The sequence goes on along the minus strand of NW_006773042.1, from coordinate 234,017 downwards.
ATTTGTAGATTATTTATAAATATTCTCACCTCTGTACTTGTAGTTCAGAGTCCCACACCTTAGCTCCAAAGAGCCTATTAAATATGTCTTCCTGTCTGTTTACCCCAACATTTAAATGTAATATTTCCAGATGAAATTTCATCTTGCCTTGAAAATCTGCTTCACCTATTTTCTTGTCCAAACCTGCTCTTGAGTGGTCATTCGTCATCTGTAGTTGGCCAACTCCTTTGAATACCTCCGTTTATTTTTGTAATTCCTCACACTATGAGTCCTGCCTTCTGAAGGTAGAAGTCAGAAAATTCACACTCAAAAACTTCTATGAATCTACAGTACAGGCATATGAACTAGGTTGGACCAATCAGATTTTATGCATTTTATTTTATATATAAAATAACAGAAACTTTGGGAACGTCTACAGCACTGATTATCCCTTGTTGAAATAGTCAGATATCAGATCTGTCATGTCAGATCTACACTGTGATACTTAGTTGTGTCTCCAAAGGCTCTCTGTTCCCCTCAGGATAACGTACAGTGTCACTAACATAGACTTTATCTAATCCGGGTTTACTAGTCTATTTAACTCAGTGTTGCATCAGTCCACTTACCAAGAGCAAGGAACTATTATTTTGCATATAATGCTCACATTTAAAAAAAAAAATCTCAAGATACATCACTCAAAGGCAGGAAACATTTTCAACATTTTACCCTTATTAAATTAAATATAAATAATTACCTTGATTTGTTAGCATGCCCTATTCCTTAGGTGCAGGTTAGTTATGATTTGACAGAAAACTGAAATTACCATATTTCCATATATGTTTTATATCACATACGCATATTTTTGGATTTACAAAATTTTATTTTCTATCCTCATTTAATAGACATAAATATATTTTAAAGAGAATTTAGCTGAGATGAGTTAGAGCTCCCCCTGTTATTCAGGAGACAATCAGAAAGTTTGGGCGTTTAATTGTGAAGTGCAGAGAGAGCTCTTGCTTCCTGGATTGAGTTAATGAATTACCGCATCAGCTGGGCATGACTTGCATCAAGAGTAGTGGTAACAGGGACTTCCCTGGCGGTCCGGTGGTTATGGCTCTGCGCTTCCACTGCAGGGAGTGCATATTCGATCCCTGGTCAGGACACTAAGATCCCGCATGCTGCAAGATGAGGCCAAAAAAAAAAAAAAGAAATCGTGGTAACAGCAGAAGAAGCAGGAATAGTCTCTTTTCCTACCATTACATACACACTCTATCCAAATGGTCACTAATCTTTCCCTGTAGAGCTGAGTATATCTGTGTGGACAAATAATATTCTATCATCCCCAGGTCAGAGCTGGATTGAGAGCAGAATTGTATAAAGAACACATTGTATGGAAGGCTGAATGAATAGCGTTTGAAAGAGATTCTCACTTAATAAGGTAATTAAATCATAAGAATATGGCTTCACAGAGCTGTTGGCCAGAAACCACATAAAAATGTACTAATAACACTTCCCTTAGAATTTAATTCAGCATATCAGACAGATTTTGATATTCTATTCTCTACTAGAACTAATAAAATAAATGAACTCAGAGTACCTTTTGTGAGAAGAGGACAGAGACAAGCCAGAAATTGTGTCTGGATGAGAACACACAGTTTATGAGGCCAAGAAAACTCCGGGCACTTTAACGTGACTGAATAAGACCAGATGGCACTAACTACAGTGTGGGGTAGAGAGTATCACGCATTTTTGCAATGCTGTAGCTATTTCCATGACTAAGAATACAATGTCTTGGAGTCATCGTGCACTTGGCAGGACAAGTGTGCACTGCATTGCAGTGGCTGCCTGATGTAAGCTAAGTGAAAACCTCATAGCAATAGGGTATGTATAAACAATGCGACCAGCTCAGACAACACATCCACCACCCTGTCTCCCAAAGCTCATAATTTTCTGAGCGGTTCACCTCTGACAAAGCCTGAGGCCACATCTGTGTAATGTCAAGAATGATCTGTGTGGATTTGTAACATTCCATCAAATTATAAGCTACTTTGCCTGTATAACATCAAGCTGATAGGCATTCATTCATTTTCCCATTCATTTATCACACAAAGATTGCTTTTCTTATTTGAATGCTTGATATCATTTAAATATGGTCCAGGACTTATTCAGGAATTTAAAAACATTCTTTTCTTATACAACTAAAATGACCAACATGATATTACGGCCCGGCTATAAATAATGGGCATATCAATTATCCTGTTGCCTCCCTCAGGCCAGGTGGATGACAAACTCCTACCCCTGCTCTACAGTGGAAGCATGTGTTTTGGCATTTCCAGTTTATGGTTTATAAAATACCTAATACACAATGTTCTTCTATTTTTACATCTACAGAAACAGAGCCTAGGAGACCCAGGAGCTATTTAGGATTTTTAGCTCTGCTCGCCACGTGGACTCAAGGACATCTGAGAGGCTAGTCTTCTGTAGTTAAAGCTCAGCACACTCTTGGTGACACAGCTGCCTACCTAGGCCAGGTGGCTCACTAGGAGGGTGGCTTCTCTCAGCTCAAACACTGCAAAAGTCTACTTGAGTTATTATGTCACTCTCAACCTCAGAGCCTTCACCCATGGGATGGACTAGTGATTTTCAGCTGACAACCTACCAGATAACCTGTGTTACTAGTATAACCTGATATTATCATTAGAATCACACAATTTTAGACCTAGAAGGAAGCTTCTGGACTATTAGAGTTCCTCTCCCTTACTTGGATAGGAGGAAGCTGAGGCCAGGCCAGGTGTTGGTGAGTTACAAGACTATCCCATGAACCAAGGTGAAGTCGTAGGGTTTTATACAGAACAAGGCCATGTAGTTCTTTGGTACATGACTCAGAGTCGTAGACAAAGAATGATAAAGACAGAGAGATGACTTGCACCATAAAAATGCGTGAAGGGCTTCCCTGGTGGCGCAGTGCTTGAGAGTCCGCCTGCCGATGCGGGAGACGCGGGTTCGTGCCCCGTTTCGGGAGGATCCCGCATGCCGCGGAGCGGCTGGGCCCGTGGGCCATGGCCGCTGGGCCTGCGCGTCCGGAGCCTGTGCTCCGCAGATGGGAGAGGCCACGGCAGTGAGAGGCCCGCATAACGCAAGAAAAAAAAAAAAAAAAAAATGCGTGAAGACTAAGAATCGTCACAGGCCAAAAGACAGCTCACAGCGATTTGCTGTGCAAGAGGGGTGTCATCTTTGAGAGGAAGGCCTTTCCTGCTCCTGCCCGGACATGATTGGCAGATTTCACCTTGTCGTGAACAAAGACTCTCAGCCCTTTTTTCTGCCATTGCTTTGAGTCGTTTCCAAGTTTGATCTAAGAACTCTTCTTTCGGACCCCAGAGAACTTCCATTCAAAAAAATGCAATATACATATGACCAGACACATATGTATATTGATATTCTGTAAATTCAAATGGCTGAACATTCTTAGCTCTTTATTTCCTAAAAAGTCTTACCACTTCCCTGCTTCCCCCAGAGATGTTAGCTTTTTAATTTCATTCTATTGTTATTCATCCATTTGTTTTTAATTTATTCTTACATTCATTCATTCCACATTTATTGAATACTTGCTTTTTATGATGCACATTCCACATCCTGAATGAGATATAAAGATGTATAGGAGATATTCCTTATTCTGAAGGATTTCATAGTCTCCTGTGTCAGACAGGCCTGTATACAGATAAATTAAAATACCAGAATGCCACAAAAATGATAGAATTGCTACTGGAGCACAGGGGAGGGTGTTGCTTAGTATGCTTGGGGACATTTGAGACAGAACACGAAGGATGAGAAAAGTTGGGCAGACAGAAAGAACAATACTTCCTTGCAAGTAACAGCATGTACAAAAGCACAAAGTTCTAAGAGGAACTTGTGATGTTTGGGAAATGATGAGCAGTTTCATGTGGGTAGAATAAAGAGATACATCTGATGTAACCAAGAGGTTTGACTGGATGGATGTTGGATAAAGAAGCTCCAAGTTTTCTAGCTCAGGAAATAGAATAAATACTGCATATAGTAGAAATGTGTTAAACAAGTCTAAGAATATAACATAGAGTTCAGTTTCGGACATCTGAGACTGTATAAAACCCTGAGGTCACTTGTAGAACAATTATTATTCTGCCTTTCCAGTAGTTAAAAAAAGTTTTCACTAGTATAGATGATCTTGCTTTGTTCTCAATAATCAGGAAATAAAAGAATAGGTAAATATAGTGACAGCTACTAGCTTAAAAAAAAAGACTTTATATCCTGCTATTGATAATAATATTGGAAAACTGGACCATATTTCTACTGTACTTATTTAATTAACCCAGGGGGCTTAAATAGAAGTGTGGTCCAGCTTTCAGGTATTATCTATTTTTTAATTAATTGAAACAGTAACACAGATAATTTGCAATGCTAGTTACTAAAATAATTGAAATTAGAATGGATGCAGATGGATAGGGCCAGAACAAAGTTGTAATGTACATATTGAAAATAAATTAGACCCTCTTGCACTATTGGTGGGAATGTAAACTGATACAGCCACTATGGAGAACAGTAGGGAGCTTCCTTAAAAAACTAAAAATAGAACTACCATATGGCCCAGCAATCCCACCGCTGGGCATATACCCCGAGAAAACCATAATTCAAAGAGTCATGTACCACAATGTTCATTGCAGCACTATTTACAATAGCCAGGACATGGAAGCAACCTAAGTGTCCACTGACAGATGAATGGATAAAGAAGATGTGGCACATATATACAATGGAATATTACTCAGCCATAAAAAGAAACGAAATTGAGTTATTTGTAGTGAGGTGGATGGACCTAGAGTCTGTCATACAGAGTGAAGTAAGTCAGAAAGAGAAAAACAAATACCGTATGCTAACACACATATATGGAATCTAAAAAAAAAAAATGGTTCTGAAGAATCTAGGGGCAGGACAGAAATAAAGACAGACGTAGAGAATGGACTTGAGGATACGGGGAGTGGGAAAGGTAAGCTGAGACGAAGCGAGAGAGTAGCATGGACATATATACACTACCAATGTAAAGTAGATAGCTAATGGGAAGCAGCTGCATCGCACAGGGAGATCAGCTCGGTGCTGTGTGACCACCTAGAGGGGTGGGATAGGGAGAGTGGGAGGGAGGGAGACTCAAGAGGGAGGGGCTATGGGGATATATGTATATGTATAGCTGCTTCACTTTGTTATACAGCAGAAACTAACACACCATTGTAAAGCAATTATACTCCAATAAAGATGTTAAAAAAAATAAATTAGATCGTGATGGGGGAGATAAATCCATTATATATATTAAAAAGTTAACTGATTTACATCACAAATTTGCTTTTCTGCTAATTTGGTGTAAATGTTTGTTTTATGTATGTATCTACATGAAGTAATCTATTATAAAGTACTATGAACTATTGGAATAGAATAATATAACACATTTCTTATATGTTTTCTTTTTTTCAAACTTTTAATTTTAAAATAGTTTCAAATTATAGGAAAGTTACAAGAAAAATTTGAATAACTTACACTACCGCAATATCGCACTTAGTAAGTTTAGCATTGATACAATAGCTTTAACAAATCAACAATTTATATTACCATTTGGACAATTTTATCATAATGTTTATGTAGTCTTTTTTTTCCATATAAAATTAGTCTAGGCTCACACGTTGCAGGAAGTTGTCACGTCTCTGTATTGAATCATCTGAAATAGTTCACCAGCCTATGAGGTTGATATTTTGGAGACTATGATCAAGTTATTTCATAGAATATTCCTGAATATTTATTTGTCTGATGTTTTTTTCATAGTTAGATACAGGTAGTGCCTTCCTGGCCTGAATGCTACAAAAGTGATCTTGTGTTCTTTTTAGGGTGTCATATCTGGAGTCACATGTTATCCACCAACCCTTTCTTGGTGATGTTAATTTTGATCACTGGTCAGTGTGTTGTCTGGTTTCTCCACTGTATCCTTACTAACTTCCTCCTTGAAACTGATAAATAGTCTATGGGGTTAAAACAATTCTGCTATTCAAACTCATCCAATTTAACCCTAGCCCCTGCCTTCACATCCATCTATTGACACTTCTTCCCCAAATCAATATTTACTATAATGGAGGCAAAATGATTTCACAACTCCAGTGCTCGTTCCACATGTATTAGTTGTCATTCTACTCTAAGTAAGGGCTTTTCCTCTCCTCTATTTATCTATCTGTAATGTGGACTCATGGATTCCTATTTTATTTGATGATATTACCATCTTTATGTATTTGAATAATTAAAATGTCTCAGATTGCCAAAGTGGAGACACTTCAGGCTGTCTTCTGTATTACTTATTTATGCCACCATTGTGGGGTTTTTTTGTTTTGTTTTCTTTTGTTTTGTTTCCTTTCTGATGAGTACTTCCTTAATTTCTGGCACAACAATGGGTTCCAGGCTCATCTTGTACCTTCCTTGCCCCAACTCTGGAATCAGTCACCTTATTTTATCAGCTTTATGGAGCCATTTAAAACATTTTACTTTTTAACATTTAAAACATAAACCAAAGATTTACTCTGGCATTCTGGATCTATTCCTCATTATTGCTTGCTAGGAAGAATATTAAAAATGTTCTCTTTTTAATAAATGTGCAGCTCATTTAAAAATATAATCACACTTCTGTGGATTAAAAATATCAACACTAAGAAATCTCTGATAGAACTTGTAAATCAGAGAATATCATGCCGGATTAGAATATTTTCCTTGGCGTCTAGGGCATGTTAACAAGGACTGGAGGTGCTAATCACACAATTAAGTATTGCTCAAATGATGGGAGCCACTGTGGAATCTATGTTTGTCTGCCCGACATCTGTTGCTCGTTAGCTCGGTACATCTATCAGTTCTGGTGATGCAGCTCTTTGCATTCTGCCCAAACTGTCAGCAGTAAAAATTTGCTTTCATGACTAATTTTTAAACAATTTGAAGCACCACCTGTTATTTTTCTTAATATGATATTTTTGTCACATGATCCGATAATAACTTTCTGCTTCTCAAAATGAAATACTGTATATTCATCGATCAAAAATATCTCAGTTAAGTAACATTAGAATACAAAGATGGGGTAAGTTTGGGAATAGAGTAATAGACCCTGATTCTAAGACAAGCTATTGCACAATGAAATGAAATTGCAATCTGACCCATTTCATTTCTTTAGTGCATTATGCAAGTTATAGAGATCATACGCTAGTACTTTAAGTAGTGCAACTTATATAATGTGGGATGCACATCTGAATAAAACCTTACAGCAGACAAAGGAAGAATTTTGAAATTAATGTTCTTGGGCTTTTCTGTGAGTACTATTTTTGTGTGTGGGTGTGTGGTCCGCGGGCCTCTCACTGTTGTGGCCTCTCGCGTTGCGGAGCACAGGCTCCGGACGCGCAGGCTCAGCGGCCATGGCTCACGGGCCCAGCTGCTGCGCGGCATGTGGGATCTTCCCGGACCGGAGCACGAACCCGTGTCCCCTGCATCGGCAGGCGGACTCTCAACCACTGCGCCACCGGGGAACCTCGAGAGATTGTTTTTAGAGCACCAGGAGAAAGAGCCAACCTTTGAGAGGAGGAGGGAGTGATGGTGTGATGTGGAGAAAGGTGACACTGTTCTTGCAGAATGATTTCTATTTTTCTTTCTTTCAGTTAAAAACAAGATAAACTGTTGAAAACAAGGAAGAAATACGAAATAGAGGGTTTTGGAAAAATGTAGGACTGAAATACCCATAAGGCAGTAGGAGAGAGATGGCTTGGGAAAAATAAAAGAGTGGCACGGCACTGAGGCCCTGATAAGCTTGATGGTTGCCCCTTGTGGCGACATACTAACTTTCAGAGGTGTAGGATTTCCTCTAGCTTGCTCAGTAGATGAGAGAAAAGAAACCAACAGGTTGATATAAATCAGAGATTTTCCTAGGTGAATGTCATGGCTAGGTGCAAGAACCTCCTAATATGTGTTATTTAGATCATAGAAGAAAGTCTAAAATTTAGAAAGCAGAGGAAAGAGGGAAGAACACACCTCATCACATGAACACACATACCAGTAGCACTTTAGTATAATTATTTACACCCTTCGAGTACATGGTTTTATTGTTTATATAACGAAAATCAATGAATCTATTAAAAGGTATATTATTTTCATATGTAAGATAACCTTTACAATAATAAAACTATGTCACAGGCATGTGGAAAAGTTAGATTTACAAAACTTAGTGAAAATGATTGGTAGGTGCCCCTGATCCCTTCCCTCCTTTTGATAATATGCAGAATGGCCTGTCTTCTTAATCTCATTCCTCTCTTAAAGCCAGTTTGATAATTATCAAGTATCTTTGGCCCAGATATGATCTTGTAAGTAAATGCTTTTAGCACAGTTTTCAAATTTGCTCTGTTGGACTGGAAGAAAAAGCAGAGTAAATATTCTCCATGTTCAAAGCTTACAATGTGCTCGTTCAAATATCACCTCTTTGAGAAATGTTTAATTAGAAGAATTATTTTTAAATTATGCCGTAAAAAGATATGAGCCCCCAAATTAGAAAGTTTCTTGTCTTCGTTTTTCACTGTGATCTAACCAGAAGAAAAAGAGCAGTGAGTATTTGTTGAATAAATACTGAGAATAAATAAATTTGTTGAATAAATAATGAAAAAAGGCAAATATCAACATAGCTTAAAGATGCAAAACCCATCTGACAGACTATAAGTCACTTACAACTACTTTTCAATTTCAAGGTTATTTCTGGGAACTTCCTAAGTCCTTGATTTCACAGGTACTCTTTGACTTACATAAAACATGAAATACACTTTTATCGGAGGTAGTTTGGATGCTATCCCTTTCCTCCTGTGACTTTAGGAAGAAATTCTTTCCAGGATTTCAAGTTTTGGTGAGGAAGGAGGTTTTTCTGGGTATGGTTTTCTGGGAGCTGAGAGATCATGCCATCCTCCAGGTGCTGCAGATTCTTCCTGTTCACAGAGCCAATATTACTCAGTCCTCTCCACCTTCCCTCTGCACTAATAATCAGACTCGTAGTTACTCTCTTGTAACAAGGCATAGCATGGCCAAAGGTGGACTTGGGCTGAGTCAGGTTCTTGAGCTCCAGCCCTCGTTCCTGCCATGTTCTTCTTATGTCTGTTCAAGGAAAGGACTGAAGGAGCAATGATCACTATCATCTTCCCTGCCTCAGAAATAAAATGCAAGGGGACTTATCCCAAATTAGCGTTAGACTACTCAGTGCCTAGTTTTATCAAAAACATGTGAAAGTCAATATGTACTATATATATATATTTTTTTTTAAATTTCAATAGTGTTTTACTTAATCCAATATTTACAAAATATTATATCAATATTTAATCAATACAAAAATTAATGAGCTATTTTTACATTCTTTTTCTGGGGTAGCAAGTCTTCAAATTCTGTGTGTATTTTATACTTCTAGCACAGCATTAGTGGTTTTCTCAAAATGAAGACAAGAAAAATAAATTTAATGGAATGTATTAAATTATTCATTAATTATGCTTGCCTTTATTTTATTACTCATCACACCACCAGTCTATAAATAGAATCCTGGACATGTGTAACAGTAATTGAATTCAGCCAAATTTGGTGTTTCTCAGATTTTCAAGTTATATGAAAACCATAGTTTCACAGGTATTTTGCAATTTTGTTGTTATGAAGGTACGTGACACATAGAATATGGGTCTCCATTTTGTACAGTTGCCTCAGGCCCCATGAGGGTTAGGGGTGGGACTGATATTTTCTCTCCACCATACGACTAGGTGCAGTGAAGGAGAGCATCCTTAGGCAGCCACAGGCCCCCCTCTGTGACAGCACTGACCACTGAGCTTTCTTATTCCTAAATTCTTCCTACATTCTCTCTATTCTCTTCAAATCTGTCCCCTTCAATGAAATAAATATTTATTGACTAAATAAATTCATGCGATGTTTTTATTTTGTAATCTATAAGGACTTTCACATATATCATCTAGTTGGCATATAACACACTATGTGAGGCAAATAAGGAAATGGGCTGAGGAAGTTTAAGAGACGGGGGTCAAAGCTTAATAGTTAGTCCCCCAGGCTCCTCATGTTAAGTTCTTGCTCTTTCAACTTCATTTTGTAGCTTCATTTTGGATCAGGAGAAGTGAGAGCTGGGGAAGCTTTTCAGGCAGAGCAAATAACATGAGCAAAGGAGCAGAAAATAGCTGTTTGGTTTGGCTAACGCCCACTGTGTGTGTTCAGAAAAAATAGAAGATAGGAGACAGAGCAGGGCTGTGGTGATGAGGCCTTGGATGTCAGGTTTGGGATTTTGCATTTTACTCTGAGGATTGCGTGCTGTATATATATTTTTCGAGAAAGTAATTGAAGTAAAGAAACCTTATTTTTATCAGTAAAAATGCTGTTTATTTGCCCTTGAGATTAAGCTGATTTTCATCTTAGTAGGAACAGGAGGAGAGAGAGAAGTCGTTCACTTTGCACTTGCCAATGATAAGCTCCCAAGGCCCACACCTTCCTTCATTCCCTGTGTGGGAGGAAGCACCTAATCCTGGCCAGCTGGCTCCTCTGTGTGCACTGGGCAGGAGAGTGACAGGCTTAGACAGGGTGGATGCATCAGCTCCAACTTTACCACCATTTTTCTGCCAAATGCCCAAACGAAGGAGCCACATCTCTGTACAAAGGACAAGGCATTTCTTTTTTCAATTGACAGATACTTCTATGGACTCCTTGTTTTCAAGGCAATGGAGAATTATTTGTTTAGATTTTTCTTTTAAATTCTCAACACAGCATCAGAGCCATGCCTTTAAAACATGTGTAAGATCATGTTGTTCCTTTGCTTAAAGTCCTGCCAGGGCTTTCTGTTTTGCTTGGAGTGGAAGTGTAAGCCTTTAAAACATCTCAGCCGGCCTTACACAACCTGGCTCCCCATGACCCTTCCAGTCTCTTCTATTTTTCTCTCTCTTGCTCGCCCTTCACCAGCCACACTGGCCTCTTTACTGGGTCTCTCACTCACCAGACACTCCGCTGCCTCAGGACATTTGGTCTCGTTATTCCTTCTACCTAGAACACATTTCTCCCAGATGCCTACAGAGTTCACTCCCTCACCTTCTTATGATCCTGGCTCAAATATCCTCTTCCCAATGAACCCTCATTAATCACTCTGCTTAAATTGAATCCCCATTCCAGCACATTCTGTCTTCTTTCTAGTTCATTTCCCGACATCTTACTTCCCACCTAGCATCCAAAATCTTTTCTCTGTATGTTTTTTCTTGGTTTTTCTTCCTTCATTAAACTGTAAGCTCCAAGGGAAGGGATTTTATCAGCTTGTATTCACCCAGACCCACAACAATGCCTAATATGTAAAGGTGCTTGATAAATATTTGTTGAACGAAATAAATGAGATCTTTCATTCTCTGAATATCATGCATAGCATTTCTTTGGGTCTTCTAGCTTATTAAAATGACCTCTAATCTTCTTATGGATTTCTATGAATCTAGAGGAATTTCCTCATCCCCCTGCGTATTTTGGGTTACAGTGTTAGAAGCTTCATCTTTGTTTTATATTCAGGACTGGCAATGTCATCAGGGTTTTAATCAGATGGAACAAAGATGACCTATTTTATGTAGGTCATAGAATGGGGTTTGGCAAATCCTGGGAACTTGAACAAAAATCTCCATCTGCTTAGTGGGACAGAGGCACCATGTGTGGTCAGAAATATTATTACTCAATCTGTCTAGTCTGTCATTTCTACATGTATGCATCTAATTTGTGCTATTACAGTATTGTTTTATGCTCACTGACTGCTAACTTTGGAAATGCTTCAAAGCATGTATGTTTTTCTCTATAACCATGTTTTAATACTTGAGGGCAAATGCCCAGGTTACTATGATGTCTAAAATGGTGGTGTGTGCAGATGCTCAATAAAATATAGGTTAACTCATATTTATGGTTCAGTGATGACTGTCTTTTAATTCTGAGAGTCAAATAATGCCATAAAAATTATAATCATATTCCATGGGTATCAATTATACCACGCTATTTAAGACATACATAAGAACAAATAAATCTTGCATGTTTTTAAAATATCAAGATATGTGGAATCAGAGAATAGAAGAAAAGGAATAAGTGCAAGAATAACTTTCCATTATGTTGCTTCAACTTTTATCTCCAGTTATTTAAGCCTCGAGAACATTTTCAGAATGCTAATTAATCTTATCCATCCTGGTGTGTCTTGTTTCCATATAGTGTTATAAAATTAACTGGCATAGTATTCATAAGAACAATTTTAGTGAATCCTTCAGACTCATAGATTCTCCCTATGCTTCACTGACAAAGAGTTTTAGAAGAGGGGCAAAGTTGTGTTTGAGAAAGAACCAGTGCTGTACACCTTTATTCTATGGCAAGATGGAAGCTAGTCAGCTCTGACCTGGAAAAGAAAGACAAAGAAGCAATGTCCCCTAGCCCCAGACTGGAATCTGCTGGCTGTCTTAAAGCCTCACCCAGTAGACTCCAAACCTATGTCACTGTTGTGCCATTTACTTCCTCTCTGCCATGCCTCTTCCCAGTTTCCTGGAATCTCAAGGATTGAGAAACAACACTGCCTCAGAATATGTTCAAAGTCCCTGAGAACAAAGTCTATTTATTAAGATAACAATGACTTAAGTTTCTTAACCAGAAAAATGGTCCTCAGAATCTTGGGGCATTTCTACAAAGAAACAGTTGACATGAATGGATATCCTTTACCTACTATCAAATACAATAGGAGCATCTGGGAGGGGATTTTGACAGTTGATACCTATAACATTTTTTCCAAGTTTAGTGGTCCAAAAATATATTCTGACATAGTATGGCAGTCCCGAGTTCCTAGAAGAAATTTCTTAAAAATATAAAGAACGTTTTTTACTCATATACTTTATTGAAGCCTACTGTCATTTTCTTCAAAGATAAAATGTCACTGGCTTGTTTCAAAATTTTCATTAGTACCCACTGGTTTACTTAATAAAGTATAAACATTTTAGCCTTATTATTCCAGTCTCTCCTGAAGCCTCCCCTCCAGGCAACCTGGTCCACTCACTGTTTTCCAAATTCCAGTGGAGGCCTCAGGAATTCCTATCTGTCATGCCTTTGCCAACAAAGTTGTCTTTCACTTAACATGACCTATGTGCCTAGGTCCAGTCAAATCCAGCATCTGTCATAAATGCTCCCCTCCAATTTTGATTTTCTAGACATTTATTTGCCTAGAAGACTCAGAATCATGAATTTGATGTCAGACTTTATCTCTTACTAGAAGTGAAATCTTAGGCAGGTTCCTGTCTCCCTAAATCCTAATTTCTTCATCCATTGTATGGTGGTAATAATAACAAATTCAGAGTTATAGTGAAGGTCAAACTTTGTACACTTTAATAAATTATAGAAATATTGAGTATATCATAATTTTTGTTTAATACCATGTATTGTTTTAGTTACAATTTTATGTATTGTATTTTTGTATTGTATTGTATTGTCTTTTTTCTCCATCTACATCCTGAATTCTTGAGAATGCTGTATAGTTCTTATACTTTGTCTCCTCAATACTCCTGGCCAAGTACTTTTCTATTCTATATAAACAAAGATATTTGTCAACTAATGGGGTGGATTTGATACAGTGATAAAATGCTTCCAGAGTATCTCATGTTAAATATCTTATTAGTTGGTTAGCAATATGTGAAAATAGCGCTTAATTCTTTGTTGTTGTTAGTTACAGGGGACGTGGGGTAATTTAAAACAGAATTGTGACAAAAAGGAGCTAAGTTCTGTATATTAATAAAAAAATTTTATATCCCTCCATTTTATCTCCCTGCCTGAAAACCGATGCTGAATTTGATCAAATGTAACTTATTACTCACTGTTTTAGCTTTAAAAGCTAGAACACTGACTTGAATCTCTGACTACAAGACTTGTAATTCAACCTGTTGGGGGTTGGCTGTGTATCAAAACACAGTGGCTTTAATTAGATCTTTCAAACAGCTGACAAAAGTGGAAAAGCTGGGGGTGGGGTAGGGAGAGAGAAAAGATGCTTTGTTTTAGGGACCTATTTTTTTTTAATCCATTGATCAAAGGACCTCAGTGGCTGCTTCAGAGACTCAAGTCAATGGAGTCTCCAGGGTTTACTTAGTCGGTCTCTAGGGTAAACAGGACAGCCTGCAGCAGAGCAAGAAAAATATGTAATGCAGCCAAATAGATTATTTCAAAGTCACCTTTCAGTTATTAATTTGAAGTTGAGCAATCTGTTTTTCTATATGAGGATACAATTATCACAAGTGTTCATTAAGGCTTCAAAGCATGGTCAAAGGTAATGTGAGATTCCTCTTATCTTTGGTAGCTGCTATTGACTTGTCAGTGATGGCTCACTGTCAAGTGATGGCTTCGAATGAGGGCAAAACGTGTGGGCTCTCCCTATAAAGAGGGGAAAAAAATAACAGGACTATTTTTTTCATGATTCCCAGTAGTTCTAAGTGCTTTAGAGGATTTAATTGGATTAAGGAGAAGGAATTGTTCAAGTCAGTTTAAAAATCATAGGAACTGCACAGTTGCTTGAAGAATGAGGGAGAGAAAAACTACTGGATAAAACATACTGTGTTATTTAGAAAAGTAATTGTTAGCAACTCAGCAACATCTATCAAAAGCTTTAAAAGGTTCAATCTTATTTACTTAGAAATCTTATTCCTGATAATCTTTCTTTTAAAAAATTATTTATTTATTTATTTATTTAGGCTGCACTGGGTGTTAGTTGTGGCAGACAGGATCTTCGTTGCAGCATGTGGGATCTTTTAGTTGCAGCATGCAGTCTTAGTTGGGGCATGCGGACTCTTAGTTGCGGCATGCATGCTGGATCTAGTTCCCTGACCAGAGATTGAACCCAGGCCTCTTGCACTCGGAGTGCAGAGTCTTACCCACTGGACCACCAGGGAAGTTCCTCTGATAATCTTTCAAAAGAAAATAATGTTAAATATGCAGGAATAAAAGCTTTATCCACCAAAATATTAACTGCTGTATAAAATGAACCATAATGCAACAATTAAAATATTACCATTAAAAGCGATATTGTAAATAACATAGGATAACGTTAAGAGAAAAAAGTCAGACACAAAATTATGCTTATATGGTACAATTAAACCTATAGAAACAAAGTGACATATAAAATATTATAAAAGAAAATATACCAAAACGCTAAAGGGATTATATCTACGTATAGGTAGTATCAAGATACCTCCTTAACTTTTCTTATAATATTTAAGGGAAAATACAATTTAAAAATAAGAGGCTTATTTCTTTTTGTTGAAAATAAGGGAAGAAATCTTCCTCTCTTCCTTTTTCTCAGAGCATTTACTTTAGAAAACTTGTAACTGTAATTTCTCCTTTTTTTGAAATATATGTAAATCCTTTTGGAGACTAGATAGCCC
This sequence comes from Lipotes vexillifer, assembly GCF_000442215.2. Taxonomy (NCBI): domain Eukaryota; kingdom Metazoa; phylum Chordata; class Mammalia; order Artiodactyla; family Lipotidae; genus Lipotes; species Lipotes vexillifer. The sequence goes on along the minus strand of NW_006773042.1, from coordinate 218,556 downwards.
GTTGTCAGCTTTATGAACCAGGAACATTTTCTCTCAAAGATCTGGGAACCATCTCTTTGAAATGTAAACATCAAACTTTTCTGCCCTGTGAGGACACAGTGAGCAGAATGAACCTGGAAGTCTACGAACCAGGAAGGGTCCTCACGAGACACCAAACCTGTCCAATCTGTCGGCCGCCTTGATTTTGGACTTCCTAGCCTCCAGAGCTATGAGAAGTAAATGTTTAAGTCTTCCTGCCCCCTCCACCGCCCCCATCACACACAACAGGAAACATAAACATTGAGGAAGACGGCATCCCTATCTCCCAGTCTCTGTGGATGGGCAGGAGCCTAACTTTAGTGGGCACCTGGCTCCAAGTTGCAAAACTACCTTCTGTCATAAGAACGTGAGAAGTTTGTTTTCCCTCTGGATAGGTCAGTTAGCTAACACAGATGGCCACCCCAATTACCAGGTGAATTTAGGATGAACTCTACGCGCCAGGTGGTGCTGCCCGGTCCTCCCTTTGAAGATTAGTTATTATTACCTTGAAAATAGATGTTCTAGAGTCTGTCATACAGAGTGAAGTAAGTCAGAAAGAGAAAAACAAATACCGTATGCTAACACATATATATGGAATCTAAAAAAAAAATTGGTTCTGAAGAACCTAGGGGCAGGACAGGAATAAAGACGCAGACGTAGAGAATGGACTTGAGGACACGGGGAGGGGGAAAGGGAAGTTGGGATGAAGTGAGAGAGTGGCATGGACATATATACACTACCAAATGTAAAATAGCTAGTGGGAAGCAGCCGCATAGCACAAGGAGATCAGCTCGGTGCTTTGTGACCACCTGGATGGGTGGGATAGGGAGGGTGGGAGGGAGCCGCAAGGGGGAGGGGATATGGGGATATATGTATATGTATAGCTGATTCACTTTGTTATAAAGCAGAAACTAACACACTATTGTAAAGCAATTATACTCCAATAAAGATGTTTAAAAAAAAAGAAAATAGGTGTGCAATGGACTGTATCAGCTTGGCTATATAAGAGGGTAAGACTCCTTTCTGTCTTTGCAATCTCTTAGCAGGTTGCCTGTGATGTGCATTATAGTCTGGTTTAACACCTATTCAAAAACAAAAGTGCTGTCTTTCTCTATTACTTTTTTGGGTTGGGAAAACATAGTGTTTTTAATTATACTTCTCTAACAATTTCAAATTTTATATAATAAGCATTATTATGAATACAATGGAAAAAATAGTTTATTTTGTAATTAGCTTCTATTTTGTAATTGATTTCTTAATCATTTTGTTAACAGTTTATAACTACTTTTAGTGTATCCTACTCTAAGCTATAAACTCCTTCTAGCTCCAGACTGACTTTTCCAAGTCAAAAGAATTCTTTTGATTGTTCCATTTTCTTCTGAGCTGCATGTTTTAGGGTTTTAAGCTTGAGAAATACATATCTTGCAGCAACTAGGAGCTCCACCGGTCTCCCATGGAGATCAGCTTAAAACCTCCTCTGCTTTTCAAAGCAACCAGTTTATTGTTAGTCTGGTTAGCCCTTCCCTTGGTCTCTGCTTTCTGGTTTAAAAATATTTCTTTTTTCTTTCTTTCCTCTATTGAGAATCAGAAAACAACAAGAAATGTTTTAGCATGTGTGTCCCAAATATTGTGTTCTATCTACCTATCTATCTATCTATCTATCTATGTATCTATGTACCTATCTATCTACCTACCATCATCATCCATCATCTATTTATCTATCTTTGTGTTAACAATCGGTTCAGAGTAGAATAAACCAATAAGGTGATTATGAACTGATTGTTGTTTATCTGAAGTTCAAATTTAATTGGGCATTCTGTATTTATAATTGTTAAGTATAGCAACCCCACATGTATGGTCATCATAACTATGCTTATTGGAACAGTTTTCCTCAGGATGGTAATTTCTTAACCCGGGTCAGGGTCATTAACTCAGTATTTTATAGTCTATTATTTAAAATGTTAATAGATTAAACACAATTCAGCTAACAGATAGTGCTTATATAATTTAAATGAATAGAAAGTGATTTGTTTATAAGAAAAATATTTCTTCTTATTCTTTAGAGGAAAATTAAGTTAATTTTCTAATTAGGACACTGGAAGATAAAAATCATTTGAAAGACTAAATAAAATAAATCATATTTTGTTTATATCTTTTAAAATTTGTTTTCTCTTTACACATACCTGTTTCTATAAAATTTTGAGTAGAAAATACAAAGGTATTTGCTATATATAAGTGAAATCCCATTACATTTTTCCATTCTACAGTATAACAACATTTTTTCCTACAGTCAAAAGATTAAGTGCCTATTTGCTACTAAGTCCTTTAAACTTCTCTAAATTCTTCTTTCTCTTT
>NW_006773042.1:173059-216173 GCF_000442215.2 Lipotes vexillifer | reverse complement strand
CTTTCCCTGGCTGCTACAGTTCACACATATAAGGAGAGACACCTTGAGATGGCTGGTGTCAGTAGCTCATTTCCTCCCCCTTTTGGTAGCTAGCTAGACTCTGGTCTGAGTCAGCCTGATGAAAGAACAAGCTGACAGCAGTGCCTGAGCTCTGGGGCTCCGCCTTTCCCACAAGGCTGTTTTCAATGTCCCATGACATTATTAAAAGAAGCTCCCCTTTTTACACTTTCAAAATCAAGTGGCCATTTCCTACCCCTCTTTCTCTATTAATATGTAGAATAGTAGTATCTGGTGAGGTCTTTCTCCTAGAGCCCTTTCTATGATGAGAGAGTCCTGCTCTCCCCTCCTCAGCTTGCCTCTGTGAGCTACGCAGGGTATGCAGGTCAATGGGATCGAGTGTGCCTTGCTGTAGTTGAGTGTGCCTGACTGTATGTTTCCCCAGGACAACCACTTTACTTTTATACCTCTGTTTGCTAATGTTGTGTGTGTCTGTGCCCCCATTGCAGGACATGCACTGCCTGAATTTGGGGACAGTAACAGTCATGTGATTTAGAACCAGATCTGTCTTTTCATTTAAATAATTATGGAAGTTTTGTTTAATAAGCCATGAACATTTCAGAGTGTAAATTACAGAGTTGGAGAAGAGATACCAGGCGAATGAATATATTTTCAGGTTTTGTAAATTAAATTAGGATGACCTGGGTAAGAGGTGCTTGCTTAGGGCACAAATGTGAAATGCAGTTTAAAGGCTGATCCTCAGTGATTTATTAATCTTCTCTTTTTTTGAATGGATTAAATACTTTTATGGTGTTCAATACCGTAAAAGAAGAGCAGACTTATTCCTTGCCCTTCTCCTTCACACAAACAAGTTAATATCCTGAGTACAATTTGGGAAACCCCCCCCACACATTTCTTTGTTCTCTTACTAGCAGTTTGAAATTTCTATGTAGTACTCTGTGCCAATTTAAGCCTATAAACCCTCTTTGTCACTTTTACTGAAATCTATAAGTAAATGATCCTGCTACATATTGGTGATAATTTCATTTTGCTCTAAAATATTGGGGTAAAAAAATAAAGTTTCCCGACAGGTGCCATGTAATATCATTTTTCCTGTTAAGGCATTTTAAATCAAATGTTTAATTTTATAGTAAGTTCTGTAGAAGCATTTTGGATTTTCCCACTTGCCTTTGTATACTCTGCTGTGTATGGTCAGGGCTGGAAGACTACACATCTTAAGCTCCTTTGGTACTGGCAGGAGATCAGGTTGATAAAGGATAAGAGAAGCTTCTAGCTCCCACCCAGTGGTAACTGCTGGTGTCATTGTATTGGTAGTGGAGGTGAGGTGATTTCAGACTCGACAGTCCAAATGGAAGCTGCACTTTTCTATATGAAATGGCCCTTATTTAATATCCTAGAATCAGCCCTGACAGAGCTTCCAACAGCGCAGCATCAAGTGTGTGCTCCAGGTCAGGAACATTAGCTCCTAATCTCTAGGTATTACATCTCCTTCTTTCTTGCTCCTCTAGGCCCCATCATCAGTTTGTTCTTCCAGAAATGCCAGTACCTTTGTTATCAATTTCCTCTTCTTTTGTGTTTAGATTCCTACCATTGTTTCTGTTTTCCTGACTGGCCCCTGACTAATAAAGTACTGATACGAAGTCACTAGAAATCCTACACTGCAAACAGGACATCTGTCTTTGACACCAGAATGAAGAGGTACCTTAAGAATTATGCTTTTTTTATAGCAAGGTATATGGTTTTACAAAAGAATGATAAAGTACATTCATGCTTTGGAAATGTAAATAGAAGTGGTTTTTATATTATAAACTCAACACAGCTTACTGGAATGTATATTTACTTTGAGATTTGTGTTTAAAAAGACACTATTTTCTTCATGCTTAAAAGTTTTGGGCAGAAAATTTTATTAGTGAATTCTACCAAACACTTGAAGAAAAATTAATACCAATCCTTCACAAACTCTCCGAAAAATAAAAGGAGGAGAAACACTTCACATCACATTCTATGAGGCCAGTATTACCAATATTACCCTCATACCAAAACAATGTATAAGGATATCACAAAAAATCTACAGACCAATATCCACTATGAATATAGATGCAAAAACCCTCAATGACAAAATACTAGCAAACTGAAGCCAGTAACTTATAAAAGGGATTAAACACCATGACCAAGTAGGACTTATTACAGGACTTCAAGTTTGGTTTAGCATATCAACTCAATCGATGTAGTCCACCATATCAACTGAATAAAAGACAAAAATCACACGATTATTTCAACAGATGCAGAAAAAACATTCAGCAAAAGCCAACCCCCTTTCATGATAAAAAAAAAAAAAAACACTCACCTAACAACAACAAAAAACCCACTCAACTAAGAAATAGAAGGAAATTTTTTCAAACTGATAATGAAGAACTGTGACAAGCCTATAGCTAACATCATACTTAATAATGAAAGACTGATGCTTTCCCCCTAAGATTAGAATAAGACAAGGCTGTCCACTCTTGCTGCTTCTATTTAACATTGTTCTGGATATTCTATCCCAGTCAATTGGTGAAGAAAAAGAAATGAAAGACTTCCTGATTAGAATGGAGGAGGTATAACTATGTCTATTTGCAGATGCTATGATCTTGTATGTAGAAAATCCTAAGGAAACACCCCACCATACACACACAAATATTAGCACTAACAAATGAATTCAGCAAGACTGCCAGACACGGGATCAATATGTAAAAATAAATTGTATTTCTATACACTATTAATGAGCAATCTGAAAATAAAAAGAAACAATTCCATGTACAATAGCATCAGAAAGAATAAAATGATTAAAACTAATTTTAACAAAAAAAGTGCAAAACTCATACACTGGAAACTACAAAACATTATGGAAAGAAATTAAAGAAGATAGAAATAAATGAAAAGATATCACATGTTTGTGGATCAGAAGACATAATAAAGATGGCAACAGTCTCCATATTGATCTACAGATTGAATATAGTCCCTACCCAAAACCCGGCTGCATTCTTCTTTTGCAGAAATTGATAAACTGATCCTAAAATTTATATGGGAATGTAAGGAGCCCAGAAACTTACTCTAAAGCTACAGTAATCAAGACAATGTTGTACTTGCATCAAGATAGACATACAGATTAGTGGAATAGAACTGAGAGTCCAGAAATAAATCATTTATTTTTTATCAGTTATGCTGGGGAAATTGGGTATCCACATCCAAAATAATACAGTTAGAACCTTGCTTCATGTCATATACAAAAATTGACTAAAAATGGATCATAAAACTAAAAGTAAGCTAAAAAGCAACATACTTCTAGAAATATAGAAATGAATCTTTATAACCTTGCATTAGACAATGGTTTTTTAGATATTATGCCAAACGCGCAAGTGACAAAAGAAAAAATAGATAAATTGGACTTCATCAAAATTAAGAACTTTTATGCTTCAAAGGACACCATTAAGAAAATTAAAAAAAAAACAATAGTAGAAAATATTTGCAAATCATGTATCTGATAAGGAACTTGTGTCCAGAATACATAAAAAATTTCTAAAAGTCAACAAAGTTAAACATTGGGAAAGAATTTGAATAGATAGTTCTCCAATGAAGACAAACACATAGCCAATAAGCACACATAAAGATGCTTAACATCATTCATCATAAGGGAGATGCAAATCAAACACACGGAGATACCACTTCACATTCAGCAGCACAGCTAAAATAAAAAATCCTGACAATACAAAGTGTTACCAAGGATGTGAAGATATTGGAACCCTCGTACATTGCTAGTGAGGTTGTAAAATGGAGAAGCCACTTTGGAAAAATATTTGTTAGCTCCTCAAAATGTTCAACGTAGACTTACCACATGAGTCAGAAATTCTATATGTAGCTATCTGATCAAGAGAAATGAAGCATATATTCTCACAAAAATCTGTACCTGAATGTTCCGAGCAGCATTATTTATAATAGCCCACAAACTGAAACAACCCAAAAGTCTATCAACTAATGAATGGGAAAAAATGTGTTCTAACCATACAATGGAATATTACTGGGAAACAAAAGAAGTGAAGTACTCACACATGCTACAATGTGAAGGAACCTTGAGAAAATTATGCTAGGTAGGTAAAAGAAACCAGTTATAAAAAGCCATATATCATATGATTCCATTTATATGAAATTTCCAGAAAGCCAAATCCATAGAGAAATTAGATTAGTAGTTGCCATGGGCTTGTGTGGGGAGGGGGAGGGGAAAGGGGAGTGTAGGGGATGAAATGGAGGGTAACTATTGCTAGTACAGGATTTTTTGGGGGGTGATGAAAATGTTCTACAATCGGATGGTGGTGATGGCTGTATAATTCTGATAATAAACTAAAACCCACTGTATTATGCACATTAAAATGATGAACTTTATGGTTTATGAATTACATCTCAATAAAGCTTTTACAAAAAGAAATTGCTTGGGGAAGACTTCTTGTTCTAGCCAATGTGAAGTAGCCCAATTCTTCCCAGGTCGTTTTTCTTTAAACACACGGGACATAACACAGTAAACAAACATCAGAAGTCTCTGAAAGCTGGGATAAAGATGGAAGAGGGACCAGTTACCCCGGGATGTGAGGCATGGCATGGGATTCAGTTCCTTGGTTTTTCTTTTGGCCTTTCATATAACTCAGATAGGGCACTGGGGAAGCCTGCAACCTGGACCACCAGCAGGCACAGGCAAAACGAACTCCAAGCAAAGCCTATTTGTTCTGGTCAAAGGACCAGGAAAAAGGCAGCCTAACAGAACATAAGAGCTTCTTGACAATACCCACTGTACTCCAGTAAAATACCACTACAGTACAATACACTGTCTACCTCACTGACTGCACACCCTCCGTGGTTTTGGCAAAGATAAGTGGGGAGCCAATCTACCTCTTACTCAGTAGAGGAAGGTGGCAATCCTCTGGTGTTTCTTCCTGGGTAGTAGTGTTAGTGGAGTCCAGCTGGAAGCTGAGCCTCCACACCACTACGGCATCAATGAAGTAGAATGTAGAGGTGCAAGCTGCGCTAGTTTTTAGTCCGCATACCTGTTGTCTCCAGGGCCAAGTGGAGAGCCAAGTCTCCATCCTTGTCTGGCATCAAGGTGGACAGGTGGCATGAAGTGGGCTGGATGGCACTCTGGTTTCCTCCACTCTGGTGGAGGAAAATGCAAACAAAAACCACAGAGAAATGCAAACAAAAACCACAATGAGATATTACTACCTATCAGAACATTTAAAATAAAAAATATAATAATAACAAATATTGGGGAGGGTGAAGAGAAACTGGGTTTCTAATACATTGTTTTTGGGAATGTAAAACAGTACATCCACTCTGGAAAATGGTTTTCCGGATTTTACAAAACTAAAAATACACTTATTGTACTACCCAGCAATTGTACTCTTTTTGGGCATTTACCCCAGTGAAATGAAAACTTATTTCACACAAAAACCTGTGAATGTTTAGAGCAGTTTATATAGTAAAATACTGAAAACTACTCAATGTCTTTAAGTGGATGTATGGTTGAACAAACTCTGGTACATCCATGCAATAGAATACTACTCAGCAATAAAAAGTAGTGAACTAATGATATATGCAACAAACCAAATGGACCCCCAAGGACATTACATTTAGTGAAAGAAGTTAATTTCACAACATTTCATTGTATATAATTCCATTCATATAGCGTCTTTGAATTGATAAAACTAGGGAAATAGAGAACAGATTAGTGGCTGCCAGAGCACAAGGATGGGTGTAGTGCAGAAAAGAGGGAGACACAAACACGCAGAGGCAGCAAAGGATGTTCTTTTGTGATGATAGAACAAGAAATTATTTTGTTTGTGGTGGTAATTATACAAATTTGTACATGAAAAAAAGTGCATAAAACTACACACTCACACACACACACAAATGAATGTAGGTTTTAAAACGGTAATATCCTAATGTCAATTTCCTGGTTTTGATTTTACACTAGAGCTTTATAAGATATCATCATCAGGGGAGGCTGGGTAAAAAAGGATGCATGGGGGATTCTTTGTTCTATTTTCTCAACTTCCTATGAGTCTATTATTACTTCAAAATAAAAAGTGTAAAAAACTGTGTTTAGTACAAGCCAACTCAATGAAAAGTAGATAATCTGATTTTCTTTGTTGGTGAATATTTTCCTGCTTTTATGTAAGCCTAGAAAGCATAACCTGTTTAGGCACGATTGTTGATTGGAAAATTTGGTACTCTCGTGCTGAGGGAATAAAGGGCTGACAACATTACCATCCCAAGAAATTAATCTGAACATGCTACTAGGGGAAGAACAGAGTGTGCTAAGGCACTGGCTGCTAGAGTGGAAAAGCTGAAAAGCGAGATTTCGTCACGTGTCTTCAGAGACATGCACAGCCAGTCTTTAGAGAAATTATTTAGTTACTGCAAGAGTCAGTGTTTTCAAACTTTAGATTACATGCCATGTAAAGTCATTGATTCCAAAATGGAGTTTAAGAATTTCTAACAATTACTGCCATTGTGTATTTTGCTTACAAGTGCTTGATTCCTTCTAAGTTCTACTTCCCGCCAATAGCAAATATATATACTAAAAAAATCTGTACTGTGTGTTATCATTTTTTCACTTATACATTTAAAATGTAGTAATTTTAAAATTGTATTCCCTACAGGAAATACACTTTGTGATTTAATACAGGAAGTTTGGATCACAAGCTGAATATTGAGTAAAATAAAATGGATGATTTAAAATTTTTAGTACATCCAGAAACCACTAAAGGTCAGAGAGATGAGTTTTTCCAGTGAAAATGATGGTGGAAAGGTCATAGACCATTCTCTTTACTGCTGAACTAGTGCTAGGTAGCTGGCATCTAAAAATAGTAGGATGTACTTAGAGGCATATTTGAAATAGGAGCTATAATATCGTGGACCTGCCAAAGGTCTAGTCCTTTATATCTCTCAGTGGATAAAACCCTGAGAATAATTGCATAAACCATCACTGTTCTTGTGGTTAATATTAAAATGAACTGTTCAAACAACCAGAAAATGTCGCACCAACAGAGAAAAAAAATATTAGGTAGGAATGAAAAGCACAATTGAAAAGTCAAAATTTCCTGATGATTAAAGTCTATTTAAAGAAAAAAACCCCGACTTTGGTGAAGTTCCATGCTATAGCTATGGTTATACCTGTTTGGGGCTTAAAAAGAAACTGATAAGGTGAAAAATATACAATTATTAAGTGATGTTCAATAGTTGCAACACACCAGAAGTATATCCTGGAATGACTGATTGAGAAGAACATTAACTTTGCTCTTTATTTTAACTGAAAAGCATGGACACTAATAGTTTGGCAATTTAATTAATCCTTGCCCATTAATTTTATATGGATGATTTAGAGTAAAATAACAGTAAAAATAAATTTTAAACTATATATGAGATTTATTTTTAATGAATGAAAATACACATTGATGAGTGTATGCAGAGAAACGAATCTATGATGTTGACATTGATGGGGAAGGTCACTTTTTATATACTGTATGAATCAGCAGCCCTGAAGCCGTGCATCAATAATATCTCCTTTCAAAGAGTTTGTTTTTTTGCTTTTCTTTGTGTATTAGTGGGTTGGAAATAAATGCTGAATTTTGTTGAAAATTAACAAAACTAATTATTTAGATGCTTATCTTTTAGATAAATTTATAAGGAAATGGGAAATGAGTCTGAAAACTTGCACTTTGACATGTATATGTGCTGGTTTAGACAGAGAAAAATACTGATCAGATTTTCAATTTAGTAGAATTACTCTTTTTTAAATAGAGAATTAAAAACTTGTAAAAATGGCTAAAATATGGGTTAATGATGAATCACTGCTTTGGCTAATGATAAACAGCAGTTCTCAGAGTTGGCTTATTTAGCAAAAACTTGTTAAGATTGAATTCTTTGTGAAAGTGAAATTGTGAAAGCTTTCACTGGGCATGATAAGACTGTAGCAGAATTAAAGTGTGAGAGTTGTAAAGAGTTGACCTTATCGACAATGAAATTTTGGAAATTTTAATTCAATGACCTGTGATAATAGTTCATATACTTTTTTTTTTTTTCCTTCACAAAGGCCCTTCAACTGTTTTTCTCCTAAGACAATAAAAGAGACAGCTTTATAATATTTCATATAACATGTCAACTTTTCAGCTAAAAGATACTTAACAAAATTTCTACCAGCAGTCAATTCAAACATAGAGGAATACTATCTCTTTGGTAGTGATCTTGTATCTTGCCTCAGTGATTATGCTTACAAAGTTTACAAAAGAGTGAAAAAAATGATCTCAATTTGTATGCACATTTTAAGTGCTAAAAATATGGTGACACTATGACGAGAAGAGAAATGAATATACGATGTAAATTCAGGTGGCTCAATTTTAGGAAATAAATAAATTCAGTCCAGTGGTAATTAAATAAGGAAGCAGACAGGAAAACCTATTTTGAAGTTCCTGATAGGAGGTGATTAATAAAACACTTCATTCTGTTATTGATAAACAGTTAACAAAAATTTTTTGTTAATTTATTCAACAAACATTTATTGAGCTTACTCTCTGCTGGCACCTTCCTAAGCGCTTGGCAAAGGCAAGCAAACAAAATTCCTGTCTGTTTAAGGACTGTAAAAATTTTCAAGTTACAACCCCCCAAAATTAAAGAATTTTAGACAACGTCAGAGACCTTTGGGTAGTGATTTCTCTTCTCTGCTCTTAGAGAAGACTTCCTGGAAATAGTCAAAGAACACCAGTCTAGATGCTCTCTTACTTCTCTCAATATCTAGGTTGTTAATTTGAGAATCAGAAGGGTGCTTGAGTTAGTGTGGAAAAGTGAGCTGATGGCATTGGGTGACTTCGTGGCACAGATCAGTGTGTGGGAACCTCTTCCTCCCGAGACAGAATGGAATAATCCTGTGGCCAGAAACTTCATGTTCTCAGACCCTGGCCTTTTTTTTTTTAACTGGACAGCAGTGGATCAACACTGGATACTCTTGCTTTCAGGTACCTTTGCCTCTGCTCCATGAAATCTACCTCCTTTCCATTCAGACAGAGCTCAGAGAAGTTGATTACGTTTCACCTTCTTTAGTTATAATAACGTTGCATTTCTTTTTCTCTAAGACTGTATTCTATTCTCAGATGTAATCTGGGTGTTACCTATGTTGATCCACTTCATATATACAGTAATTTTCTAAGAAGTTCTTCTAAAAATGGTGGTACTCTTTGATGATGTGCCTATTTTTATTTTTTATTGAAGAAAAATGTCACTTTCAATTTCTGGGGTATCTAGTTTTGCTCTTATGGTCTATTATGTGAAGATACAGATGGCCTATTTTATTTATGAGATTATCTAGGTTAAATTTTAGATTCTGGCAGCAGAGTCACAGGAAAATGACAATAAAAGGAAGGTGAAAAGAAGAGAACATCAGTCCATACCTCATCACCTTCACTTGTCTTGCAAAATCAGAGCTCAGTTGCACTGATCCTCCATTTATTTTAGTTTCTGGTGGTTACACTCTTAATTCCCTACAAATGGGTCCTTCACTTGCTACTCAAGTCTTCTTAGCTCCCAACTTCAGTAAAGATCTGGTACACTGGTGAAAACCGCTCCGTTCCTATTTCCAATGGAAATTTCCCTCCCAAACTCTAGTTTTATCTCTTAAATTTCCTACATGCTGGTTCCCAGGACTAGGCTTCTTGATCTAGTATCTTGCTCTTGCTACTTGCCTTCTCTGGACACTTCATTCCTACCCTGGCCCTGGACTCAGTGTCAGGTCTCTGATGCTTTATCAGGAATCTCCATGAAGATGAACACCTGTGTGACTCCTGAGCACATTCACCCTGAAGTCCTTGATATTGTACTTTTCCCAGGCCCTCAGTTTGCCTGGGAAAGCCTAGTGGTTGCTTTTGCTGTGTTGAAAATGTCATGAGTTCATTTCGCTTTGGCTCACTGGGCTACACCACCACCAGTTTCTGTCATAATGAAATGGTGACAAGCCTGGTCTCAGCTCCTCTCTCCTTGCCTGGGATTTCCCAGAAAGAATCTTTATTCTCAATGATTTACCTCCTGAATTTAAACGTGTAAGAGACAGAATATTGTCCCCTTTTACTCCTTTATAAATAAGTTTTTCTGGCTTTCATTGCAAATTAACTCTAGGTATCATTAACTCAGAAAATCCTTTACTGGGTTAATTTTAACATAAAAATTTCTTGCAAAGACTGAAATAAAAATTTTTATAGTTCAGTTTGTATAATTTGGTGCTACTTTGAGGCTGAATAGCATTATATGGGAAAAAAAATGCAGATCCCAAATAGCTGGATTAAATTTGTTCAGTGATTTTTATAAAATTACATGAGTAAATAATTTAATTGGAGAATAAAGCCTCAAAAAGAAATTGATGGGACACAAGTAATTTTAGAGTGAAATTATAAATCGGAAATAACTGCATGCACCAAGGGAAATGCGTGCATTTATCCTGGAGTACACATAAGTCATATAGAGTGAACATTTTCTGTGATTCTTTTGAAGATTGAAGAGGTCAGGATTCAACTGCTGCTATAGATGAGAATTGCTTTGGATACTTATTGGGATACTTACTGGTTTTTACCTTTAACATTTTGACTTAGATACAAAAGTTATACAATATCAGAGCATAAGAATGAAAAGTTAAATTATTTTCATAAAGTGAGACTTCATGACCTCTTGAATAATATCTCTTGGAAGAACTGAAATCATACATATCATGAATGATGAATTTTGGTTAAGATCACTGGAAGACAAAATTAAGAGAAATTCTCAGTCACCATTAACATCCAAAAGGAGGGATTTCAGAGAGCTTCCAGATTGGTGAAGCAGAATGCCTCCACGGGCCACAATTCTGGGCTCAAACTACAAGAGGACTGAAGTTTCTTTGTTCTCGACCTCACTCTATGAATCTCTTCATCTGGCTGTTGGTTCCTCTGCTTCAATATCCTTGGTAATAAACCATTCATCTGCCGTGTGGTTGACAGGGTCTTGGTACTCTGGCCGGGTGTCAGGCCTGTGCCTCTGAGGTGGGAGAGCCGAGTTCAGGACATTGGTCCACCAGAGACCTCCCGGCTCCACGAAATAACAAACAGCGAAAGTTCTCCCAGAGATCTCCATCTCAATGCTAAGACCCAACTCCACTCAACAACCAGCAAGCTCCAGTGCTGGACACCCTATACCAAACAACTAGCAAGACAGGAACATAGCCCCATCCATTAGCAGAGAGGCTTCTTAAAATCATACTAAGTTCACAAACACCCCAAAACACACCACTGGATGCGGTCTTGCCCACCAGAAAGGCAAGATCCAGCCTCATCCACTAGAACACAGGCACCAGTCGTCTCCACCAGGAAGCCTACACAACCCACTGAACCAAACTTATCCACTGGGAATAGACACCAAAAACAATGCAAACTATGAACCTGCAGCCTGCAAAAAGGAGACACCAAACACAGTAAATTAAGCAAAATGAGAAGACAGAGAAATACACAGCAGATGAAGGAGCAAGGTAAAAACATACCAGACCAAACAAATGAAGAGAAAAGAGGAAGTCTACCTGAAAAAGAATTTAGAGTAATAATAGGAAAAATGATCCAAAATCTTGGAAATAGAATGGAGAAAATACAAGAAACATTTAACAAGGACCTAGAAGAACTAAAGAGCAAACAAACAGTGATGAACAACACAATAAATGAAATTAAAAATACTCTAGAAGGAATCAATAGCAGAATAACTGAGGCAGAAGAATGGATAAGTGACCTGGAAGATAAAATAGTGGAAATAACTACCGCAGAGCAGAATAAACAAAAAAGAATGAAAAGAATTGAGGACAGTCTCAGAGACCTCTGAGACAGCACTAAATGCACCAACATTCGAATTATAGGGGTCCCAGAAGAAGAGAAATAAAAAAGAGAAGAGAAAAAAAAAAGGGATGAGAAAGTATTTGAAGAGATTATAGTTTAAAACTTCCCTAATATGGGTAAGGAAATAGTCAGTCAAGTCCAGGAAGCACAGAGAGTCCCATACAGGATAAATCCAAGGAGAAACACGCCAAGACACATATTAATCAGACTATCAAAAATTAAATACAAAGAAAAAATATTAAAAGCAGCAAAGGAAAAACAACAAACAACATACAAGGGAATCCCCATAAGGTTAACAGCTGATCTTTCAGCAGAAACTCTGCAAGCCAGAAGGGAGTGGCAGGACATATTTAAAGTGATAAAAGGGGAAAACCTACAACCAAGATTACTATATGCAGCAAGGATCTCATTCAGATTCGACAGAGAAATTAAAACCTCTACAGACAAGCAAAAGCTAAGAGAATTCAGCACCACCAAACCAGCTTTACAATAAATACTAAAGGAACTTGTTTAGGCAGGAAACACAAGAGAAGGAAAAGACCTACAATAACAAACCCAAAACAATTAAGAAAATGGTAATAGGAACATACATATTGATAACTACCTTAAATGTAATTGGATTAAATGCTTCAACCAAAAGACATAGACTGGCTGAATGGATACAAAATCAAGACCTGTATATATGGTGTCTACAAGAGACCCACTTTAGACCTAGGGACACATATAGACTGAAAGTGAGGGGATGGAAAAAGATATTCAATGCAAATGGAAATCAAAAGATAGCTAGAGTGGCAATTCTCATATCAGACAAAATAGACTTTAAAATAAAGACTATTACAAGAGACAAAGAAGGACACTACATAATGATCAAGGGATCAATCCATAAGAAGATAAAGCAATTGTAAATATTTATGCACCCAATATAGGAGCACCTCAGTACATAAGGCAAACGCTAACAGCCATAAAAGAGGAAATCGACAGTAACACAATCATAGTGGGGGACTTTAACACCCCAGTCTCACCAATGGGCTGATCATCCAAAATGAAAATACATAAGGAAACACAAGCTTTAAATGATACATTAAACAAGCTGGACTTAATTGATATTTATAGGATATTGCATCCAAAAGCAACAGAATACACTTTCGTCTTAAGTGCTCAAGGAACATTCTCCAGGATAGATCATATCTTGGGTCACAAAACAAGCATTGGTAAATTTAAGAAAATTGAAATCGTATCAAGTACCTTTTCCGACCACAAAACTGCGAGACTAGACATCAACTACCGGAAAAACAATCTGTAAAAAATACAAACACATGAAGGCTAAACAATACACTACTAAATAACCAAGAGGTCACTGAAGACATCAAAGAGAAAATAAAAAAAATCCCTAGAAACAAATGACAATGAAAACACGATGACCCAAAACCTATGGGATGCAGCAAAAGCAGTTCTAAGAGGGAAGTTTATAGCAGTACAATCCTACCTCAAGAAACAAGAGAAATCTCAAATAAGCAACCTAACCTTACACCTAAAGCAATTAGAGAAAGACGAACAAAAAAAACCCAAAGTTAGCAGAAGGAAAGAAATCATAAAGATCAGATCAGAAATAGATGAAAAAGAAATGAAGGAAATGATAGAAAAGATAGAAAAGCTGGTTCTTTGAGAAGATAAACAAAATTGATAAACCATTAGCCAGACTCATCAAGAAAAAAAAGCAGAAGACTCAAATCAATAGAATAAGAAATGAAAAAGGAAAAGTAACAACTGACACTGCAGAAATAGGAAGGATCATGAGAGATTACTACAAGCAGCTATATGCCAATAAAATGGACGACCTGGAAAAAATGGACAAATTCTTAGAAAAGCACAACCTTCCGAGACTGAACCAGGAAGAAATAGAAAATATAAACAGACCGATCACAAGCACTGAAATTGAAACTGTGATTAAAAATCTGCCAACAAACAAAAGCCCAGGATCAGATGGCTTCACAGACGAATTCTATCAAACATTTAGAGAAGAGCTAGCACGTATCCTTCTCAAACTCTTCCAAAATATAGCAGAGGGAGGAACACTCCCAAACTCATTCTACGAGGCCACCATCACCCTAATACCAAAACCAGACAAGGATGTCACAAAGAAAGAAAACTACAGGCCAATATCACTTATGAACATAGATGCAAAAATCCTCAATAAAATACTAGCAAACAGAATCCAACAGCACATGAAAAGGATCATACACCATGGTCAAGTGGGGTTTATCCCAGGAGTGTAAGGATTCTTCAATATGTGCAAATCAATAAATGTAATAAATCATATTAACAAATTGAAGGAGAAAAGCTATATGATCATCTCAATAGATGTAGAAAAAGCTTTCCACAAAATTCAGCACCCATTTATGATAAAAACCCTCCAGAAAGTAGGCATAGAGGGAACTTACCTCAACATAATAAAGGCCATGTATGACAAACCCACAGCCAACATTGTTCTCAATGGTGAAAAACTGAAACCATTTCCACTAAGATCAGGAACAAGACAAGGTTGCCCACTCTCACCACTATTATTCAGCATAGTTTTGGTAGTTTTAGCCACAGCAATTAGAGAAGAAAAAGAAATAAAAGGAATACAAATTGGAAAAGAAGAGTAAAACTGTCACTGTTTGCAGATGACATGGTAACTATACATACAGAATCCTAAAGATGCTACCAGAAAACTACCAGAGCGAATCGATGAATTTGGTAAAGTAGCAGGTTACAAAATTAATGCACAGAAATCTCTTGCATTCCTATACACTAATGATGAAAAATCTTAAAGAGAAATTAAGGAAACACTCCCATTTAGCATTGCAACAAAGAATAAAATACCTAGGAATAAACCTACCTAAGGAGACAAAAGACCTGTATGCAGAAAACTATAAGACACTGATGAAAGAAAGTAAAGATGATATAAACAGATAGAGAGATATACCATGTTCTTAGACTGGAAGAATCAGCATTGTGATTCATTGACTATACTACCCAAAGCAATCTACAGATTCAGTGCCATCCCTATCAAACTACCAATGGCATTTTTCACAGAACTAGAACAAAGAATTTCACAATTTGTATGGAAACACAAAAGACCCCAAATAGCCAAAGCAATCTTGAGAAAGAAAAACGGAGCTGGAAGTTCTGGCTCCCGGACTTCACACTATACTACAAAACGACAGTAATCAAGACAGTATGGCACTGGCACAAAAACAGAAATATAGATCAGTGGAACTGGACAGAAAGCCCAGAGATAAACCCAAGCACATATGGTCACCTTATCTTTAATAAAGCAGGGAAGAATGTACAATGGAGAAAGGACGGCCTCTTCAATACATGGTGCTGGGAAAACTGGACAGGTACATGTAAAAGAATGAAATTAGAACACTCCCTAACACCATACACAAAAATAAGCTCAAAATGGATTAAAGACCTAAATGTAAGGCCGCACACTATCAAACTCTCAGAGGAAAACATAGGCAGAACACTCTATGACATAAATCACAGCAAGATCCTTTTTGACCCACCTCCTAGAAAAATGGAAATAAAAACAAAAATAAACAAATGGGACCTAATGAAACTTACAAGCTTTTGCATAGCAAAGGAAAACAAATGAGATGAAAAGACAACCCTCAGAATGGGAGAAAATATTTGCAAAGGAAGCAACTGACAAAGGATTAATCTCCAAAATATACACGCAGCTCATGCAGGTCAATATCAGAAAAACAAACAACCCAATCCAAAAATGGGCAGAAGACCTAAATAGACATTTCTCCAAAGAAGGTATACAGATTGCCAACAAACACATGAAAGAATGCTCAACATCACTAATCGTTAGAGAAATGCAAATCAAAACTACAATGAGGTATCACCTCACACTGGTCAGAAGGGCCATCATCAAAAAATCTACAAACAATAAACACTGGAGAGGGTGTGGAGAAAAGGGAACCCTCTTGCACTGTTGGTGGGAATGTAAATTGATACAGCCACTATGGAGAACAGTAAGGAGGCTCCTTAAAAAACTAAATATAGTGCTTCCCTGGTGGCGCAGTGGTTGAGAGTCCGCCTGCTGATGCAGGGGACACGGGTTTGTGCCCCGGTCCAGGAGGATCCCATGTGCCGCGGAGTGGCTGGGCCTGTGAGCCATGGCCGCTGAGTCTGCGCGTCCGGAGACTGTGCTCCACAACGGAAGAGGCCACAACAGTGAGAGGCCCGCGTATCGCAAAAAAAAAAAACCAAAAAACTAAAAATAGAACTACCATACGACCCAGCAATCCCACTACTGGGCATATACCCTGAGAACACCATAATTCAAACAGAGTCATATACCACAATGTTCATTGCAGCTCTATTTACAATAGCCAGGACATGGAAGCAACCTAAGTGTCCATCGACAGATGAATGGATAAAGAAGGTGTGGCACATATATACAATGGAATATTACTCAGCCATAAAAAGAAACAAAACTGAGTTATTTGTAGTGATGTGGATGGACCTAGAGACTGTCATACAGAGTGAATTAAATAAGAAAGAGAAAAACAAATACCGTATGCTAACACATATATGTGGAATCTAACAAACAAAAATGGTTCTGAAGAACCTAGAGGCAGGACCAGAATAAAGGCGCAGAAGTACAGAATGGACTTGAGGACATGGGGAGGGGGAAGGGTAGGCTGGGACAAAGTGAGAGAGGGGCATGGAAATACATACACTACCAAATATAAAATAGATCACTAGTGGGAAGCAGCCGCATAGCAGAGGGAGATCAGCTCAGTGCTTCGTGACCACCTAGAGGGGTGGGATAGGGAGGGTGGGAGGGAGACACAAGATGGAGGAGGTATGGGGATATATGTATATGTATAGCTGATTCACTTTGTTATAAAGCCGAAACTAACAGACCCTTGTAAAGAAATTATACTCCGATAAAGATGTTAATAAAAAAATTAAGAGAAATTCTCAGTGAAAGCAAAATAAACAATTCCATTGTCATGCATAAAACATAAGTGAAAAGGAACTATTCACTCTTTGCCTTCCTCTTCTCTTCTTTGGGAAAAGAACCTGAACTAAGAGTCAAAGAGCCACCTATTTATTTCTAAACATTATCTTGGGAAATATTTATTCTATTATCTTGGCTATTTAATTTTTCCTTCTGTAATGAGAAATCATCATGGCTGCCTTGAAGCTTGTTGTTAAGAAGTAAATAAGTCAAGGCATATGAATGTGCTTTGCAAACCATCAAGTCCCAGATGCACATGGGTGAACAAGGAGGCAAACCACTGGTGTTTGAATCTGGCTGAGTTCCTGGCCCTATAACCCTGGCAGCCATGGAGACCTCTCCAAGTTTCGGGTTTCTCTCCTCTAGATGAGATTTCTCTGTGTGGTTTCTAAGGTCCTTCCTATTCTAGATTCTTCTCTCATTTCTAGACTCCATCACAGCTTCGTATAAGCAGAATTTTTTTTTTTCAGAATTTGCCAGTCTTACCTGTTGGATTCATGAGATCATTGTAATATATGTCAGATTTTCAGTCTTATGATTTTTTTCCCACTGAGACAAAGATTAAAAAATGTTGAGTCGACACTTGCCTTAAAACTCCTCCCCCAACTTTTTCTTCTTTGCTTTGATTTTTTTGCTTCATGAAGCTCATTTTTTGAAGGAGCATATTTTCTGAGCTATAGTAGAATGAGTAAGTCATGATTCTAGATTCTGGCAAAGGTACTTGTTATTTAAGAAGAAATGTGCAGAATTTGAAGTAAAATCGTACTATATTAGAAATTGTACTATGCCTAAAAATAATTTAACTAATTTCATCATGTAAAAGAGAATTTCAGGGGAGTATCCCTTTTTCAAACAAAACTTAATCGGACTCAATAAGCAGAAAAATGGGCACAAAATGGTGTCAGTACATGAGAAACTAGATGTGTTGGCATACGGCCGGGTGTAGGAATCAGGCAGGCTTGGTCTTTAGACTCTACTATCTAGAAACATTTTAGGAGACGCTAGGTTGAACTGTGTACATATTTGAGTTTAGACTTTAAAAAACTCTCAGCTGGAGTTTCATCAGAAAAGGAGGAAAATAAAAATGTTCCTCACGTATACCGATGCCACAGTAAGTGTTTCCCCACCTATTTTATTTGATAGCTTCCAATGACTGAAGAGATTTTATTATCAAGTAGTTGTTTGTCAGCAAGTGTGCCTCAAAATAATTTTAAAAATCTTTGTAGGAAAGCAGATTCTCCTTTTTAGGTCCAGATGTTTTCTCAGGATGACACGGAGTCTGGCTAAATCCTCTATGTAGAGGTAAATCATGTTTTGTGCATGTTAATATCTCGTCATCTTCGTTGTCTATGTAAAAATAAATGAAAGTTACGGATAATTTTTGATAAAATGAATTATGCAACATCATTTATATTTGGCTTCAGGCATAAGGGAATATGGAGAACTCGGGCAAGGGTTGTGCACGCGTGTGCACACACGCACACCCACAGAAACTCGAGCACTCTTCTCTGCCTCATTCTTATTCCTTTCTGAGATCATCTATAATATCAATAACCCTCTATTGAAATAATATAAGATTTCCCGTCCCCAAAAAGTCTGCCAGGGAAAACTTCTAATCAAGTGCTTCTGAAATGTTTACAAATTTCTTAAATCCAGCAATGATGGCATAATAAAGGGTATGTTGTTGGGGAGAAAATGCCCATCCAAAGTAGAAAAACTACTGGTTAAAAATCACGATACATCAAACATGTATTTTCAAGGATAATTTCCATTTAACTCATAGGTTTTTCCATAAAAATTGTAAAATATTTAAAAAGAGGAAACAACATTCAAATAATCCTTGTTTTAGTTTTTCCGTCTTTACAATCAAGGAGTTGGACTAGATGCTAAGTTTTTTTCAGCTCTAATATTCTATGATTTTTTGTCAACGTAAGATGTTAAAATGTGTCCCCCTCTTTCATTCAAATGGTTAGAACAAGTGGCATAAAATTGTGATGCCTGACAATATTACCCTTTTAATTTACAGATAACAAAGGCAAGTTCCAGAGAAGTAACATGACTACCCAATGGTGCCCATCCACTGCGGTATGAATCAATGTCACTGCTTCCAAATCTCCCTAATCATCAAATAGTTTGCTTTGTTTCATTAAGGACTCAAGATTCCCTCCCCACCCTTGGAAATTCTGCTTTAGTAATTATGGGGTGAGGTCAAGAATCTAATTTAAAAAGCGATCTTCAATATTCTGACTTGTAATTCAAGTTAGGAACCACAGATCCACATTAGACTACCTGGAATGCAATGAAGGAGAGGAGCAGCTGTGTCACACAGCCCTTGGGCAGGCTCTCCAGTGTTACACAGCAGAATCTTCCTACCAGGTCCATCATTTTATGCCATAGGCTACCACCTCCCCAGTGTTTTCTCCCTTCTAGATGAAAAGCATATTACATGAGTGACATCATTTGATGTCCAGGTTACTTTCCTCTGATAGTCTTCCTATGGAAAAGGATATTCCTGAAAGAAACAAGAATTAAAAGACTGGATCTATAGCCTTTACTTATCATCTGCTCCAACCTCACATTCTAGAAGTTTAATTCTGCTCAACTCCTGGAGGCTCTCCTATTGGTAAGTATGAATCTGTCCATTACCATGCAACAGTCTTGAGCCTTTAATTTGAAAATTAATTACTTTACCTCAAGTCATGGTATAATGAATTGAATCTCTCTAAATTGTTAGAATGTATCACAAGGAGAAGGTTCTTTGAATACTTTTGCCATAAAAATTCCTTAACCTTTTTGCTAGTAAAAGAAAAGCTTAAATAGAATTACTATCTAATAATGTAGCTGGTTTTACATAGAGACATGGAGAGCAAAGTTGCTTCTAAGATCTTTCATGTAGAATTCCAAGCACCTCAACATTCAAATTTCTGTCAGTTCTCAATATAGATATAATATGCTCACTGTTCATGAACTGTGGCCCCAAAAGAGTTTCTGCCCCTTATGCTGCCCCATGGATGCCAAAGGTTAGTTTAAGGCTTTTTAATGTAGTACACTATAAGAAATATAATTCAGCTCTCAATGAAATATCATTCCTGATTTTCTTTGTTAATAAAAAAATTGAATTAGTCTCTTATCTACTAATTTTAGGGGAAAGGTTAGAAAAAGGAAAAAGTGAATAACTTACCTCTCAATATGTATGACTCCAAATAAAGTAGCTGAACAAAAATTTACTATAATTTTACCAAAGAGTAGAATTCAGCATAATTGAATTTCTTTTTATATCCTATTTAAGGTATTTTGTTACTGAAGTTGCCAAAATGAATTCATGGTTTAGTCACGTCGTTTATAAAGCAGTCTTAGGATGCTGGCTCTGAGGATCAAGTATACAGGGAAAGCCGCAATAGACTGCTGAATGATATATCAAAGGTTTTGTGAACATTTTATGTTTGCTTTAGAAGGCTAATCTGTTTAAACCTGTGACACTTTTATTTATTTAAAAGAGTAAACAAGGAGATCAATGGTATTAGTCTATCTTTATATGGGTTAAGGAATTATGAGTTGTCTGTAGAAATCTACTAATGTTAGATATATGTATAATTAGTTTTGTATGTAGTTGGGACCAAGGAAGTGGTTAGCTAATAATAGGTACCTCAAGAGCCTTAAGTGGATACCTATTAAAAGGTATAAAAAAATATAAATAATACTGTATATTTTTAAAAATTTTAAATAAACACAAAGAATATATAGGTATACATGTTATAATTTCAAAGTCAACACTAGCACATAAGTTTTTCTTATCTAAATACATACTGATACTTCCGATATCAACACATGCACCTACAAAACACACGGCCATGCAAATAACCTTGCTTTCTGCCACTTGCAAGAAAGTTGGAATATACAATATAGTACATTGTTTCAACTTAAATCATATTGGCAAATTAATGAGGATGGCATTAAAAAATTCTGATCTAAAAAATCAAAATACTGGAGGATAATTGTTCCATAGATTAAAAACACTGAAGACTGATGGGAAGTTAAGATTTCAATTGTCCCAGTAATCTTGAAAGATACAGAAGAGACAGAATTGGTTGTAAACACTCAGAATACTCTGTTTGAAAATTGGGACTTTTGTAATCCAGCAATCCAGGCCAGAGACTCAGACCATCGATGCTTCTGATCGCAGAGAAATGGGAAAGTTGTGGACAGCTCTCCGCAAGGCAGGGGGTGCCGATGGAGATCTGGATGCCCACCTGGACGGGAGACGGCGATTTGCTGGTCTAGCAGGTCGGGAAAATCCTTTTCCATGTGAGCATTTCACTGCCACGGATTCCTTAAGACACAAATGAAGACATTCATCTCACTATTCAGGCACCAACAATGAGCTTAATATGCTATGGATCCCAACTATAGGATTAATGTATTGTATTACCGTGTTTACAAGCAAGAAAAAAGCATTGAAAATTAAAGAAGCTATTCCTGGTCTCGAATGTTTTAATCAAAACAATTCACTTTTAATATGAATATGGCACTTGATAATCTTGTAGATCTCCACACTGACAAGTTTTAATACAACTGATTTCTTTTTAGAACTAACTATGAGTTAATGTTATGTTAGAACTCAAAAGTTCATGCTAGATAAAATTGATATGATAGAACTAAAGATTTTTCTTAGTGGAGTGTTAGGATATTTTAGTGTTTTTTTTTTAAAGATAATAATTTAAAGAATTAATTTATATCCAGTTATTTTATGTCAAGTTGACAATTTTAGAGATCATAAGCAAAAGACACACAAACCAGCAAATGATTTGTCTGATGCTATCTTTTTTTTTCCCCACTAAGAACCACTGTAACTATCTCTATAAAGTTTCAAAATTATCATTAAAATACTTTAAAATATAACTTCATTCTATTTTCTAAGAAAGAGTTGCGATCTATCTTGGGTATCTTCCGAAGCCTGAAAACTTTTCCCTTCCCTTCCCTTTGCTTTCTTTCATTTCTTCCTACTTCTCTTTCTTGTTATTTTAATGAAAGAAAAGCATTCTAGGACTCTTGTCATTAAGAAACAGTTAAAAAGCTTTCATGATACATTTTGTACTTTGATGCTTATTGACCTTCTTAACAAAGCCTGTGCTCTTTCACCCGAGACGGGAAGTAAGGACAGCCTTTATTTCTATGAGAGTAACCTGCATTTGCTTTTTCTCTCCTTGGAGTCTTATTTTTTAAAACCTGTTCCTGGGGGGGGAGGGATGGAGAACTACTCTTAACGATCGACAGCAGAGGACCCTTCCCAAAGCTCCTATCAGTACAAAAATGGGAGATATTTAGTAATATTTGTTCATGAGAATTTTGGCTGATTATTGTATATGTGCTTTCATTTCCCATCTGAAGCCACAAGACCTTACAGGTATTTATGGGCTCAACTAAAAAAAACAGAAATAGAAAAGCAGGAGAATTATTTGTACTTTGGGCAAACAGGCAAAGTTTCTGATAAACTACATGTAAACTGATACTTTTGTAGGGCTTGAAAGCCTCATAAAAATAATTTCTTACACCAGAAGGAGGCAATCTGCCTCATTTAAAACAATGGTGCATATACATTGCACTATGTAAAACCAGGATTTTCAAAGCATTGGCTAATTATAACAGTATGTCACCTTGTAACTTTTTATAAATTATGCATACAAGGTGCTGATGGATAGCTCTTCATTGTAAATACAAATCTCTTCAACCTCTTTTTCTCCTCTAAAACTGTACTCTTTTGCAAGCAAACCGGAATAAAGAAAGGATAACAGTTTATTTAAATACCCATTTTTCTGGGGGGTGGGCAATTTCCACACAAAGAATTTATACAAATAATAATGACCTTAAATTTTTTTATGCTATACTATCATTTTTCTTTTCATATACTGCCTTTTAGCTCCACAATAAGAGAACTCCATAAGGCACTATTTTTTTTTTTTTTCCGGTACGCGGGCCTCACTGTTGTGACCCCTCCCGCTGTGGAGCACAGGCTCCGGACGTGCAGGCTCAGCGGCCATGGCTCACGGGCCCAGCCGCTCCGCGGCATGTGGGATCCTCCCGGACCGGGGCACCCCAAGGCACTATTTTAAATTATTTTTTTTCACCCAAACTCATATTCATGTGACTAATCCCCTGAGGAAGAACATGAATCAAATTCTGGGAATGACTGAACCAACCATAGCTAATAACCGAAAAGTGCAAGTTATTTATAAATACTTCCCATATACTTATAAAAATATAAACACTTTAGGGCTTCCCTGGTGGCGCAGTGGTTGAGAGTCCGCCTGCCGATGCAGGGGACACGGGCTCGTGCCCCGGGCCGGGAAGATCCCATATGCCGCGGAGCTGCTGGGCCCGTGAGCCATGGCGGCTGGTCCTGTGCGTCTGGAGCCTGTGCTCCGCAACGGGAGAGGCCACAAGAATGAGAAGCCCGCGTACCGCAAAACAAACAAACAAACAAAAAAAAAAACTATGCTTTTAAAAGTTCATGTTGAGTTACAATTCTAAGGTTTATATTTATTCACAAATGAAGGGTCAAGGAACAAAGAAGATGTCAAAACATGTGCCTACATTCTATTTATATGAATGGGCAACTGACTGAACTCGGAGCCATTGCTAAATATGGATGCAGTTCTACCAAAATGTTAAATTTCTTTCTCACCTCAGTTACCTTTTTCCGATCTGCTCCTTGCTTCACTTGCTGTGCTCCACACATAGCTGGCTTTTGCTGAAGCTCTTGTTCTATTTGGAGCTTTTTAAAATGCTGACTTAATGTGGCTCCACCACTGACATCAGAATTACACTTGGTCCAATTAGCCTGGAAGCATTTAGAATTTTGCAATGCGGACCCTGCTGATGTATCATAGGTTTTCAGCAGCTTTTCCACCACACCATAATTTGACCTGGGATCAGCTGACCTTGGTCGGCCAGACAAATTACTTGGTCTCCAGTCATGCTCGTGGAGCATATTCCGGTAACTGCTAGGGCTTATGTGTTCCTGCATTTGTCTGAATAGGCCTGTTGTGGGTTTTTTGGTGGAATTATCATGCACATTTTCCCTGGGCACAGGCATGGGGGCACTGGTTTTCAGAATGTCAGAAACACTGTCACTTTCTGAGATGTTACCTGTGCAAGAAATTAAAGTATCACAGGGCTGAAGATCTTCAGATGGTTCTGAGTAGCTTTGACTTTGCTGTACTGCATGACAATTTCTATTTGTTCTAAATACGATTCTGTTAAATTCATCAGTCTTTGCTGCCAGCTTTTCATTCCTAGTAGTCCTTTCAAAGCCACAACTGAAACTTCTCAGTGGGCCGCTGCTCTGTGTCACCAAGGAGCTACAGACATTGCTTTTGTGAAGATCAGGATGAGATTTAGCAGGGTGATCTGGAATCACCTTTTCATATTTTGGCTTATTGGGAATAGAGCAGGTTTTCTGAAACCATGGTGTAGAGGGGCTGTTTTTTGCACCAATCCCAGTGTCGCATGACCACGTGTTAAGTCCAACATTTTCATTACATGAAGGCTTTTTATCTATTTTGGTTTCTGGTGCCAAAGAAGAAAATGTGATAATATCTTTCAAAGTCTTCCTTTCATTTAGACATGGCGTAGGCATCTCGTCGTGCCTCCAGAGGAAATGAGGGTTGCAGTTCTTTTCGCCTTGACCTCCTTGGGCCACCCAGCCATTGTGGTCTGAACTTTCCTTCAAACTTTCATGGGCTTGTGCAGAACATGAGCTGGGAAAATTTCGAGATGTACTTCTTGGAGGAGGAACTGGTGGGGTTTCACTTCTTTGCAGATCAGTTTTATCAATTCCACCTTTTTTCTTAGAATTGTTTTGGAAAACATCAGTACAGCTCAGATTCTTTCTATTTTTCTTTTTTTTTTCTAAACTGGTTGGAGTAATGCACTGGTTGTTGTTAATCATGTGATCTCCATAAGGCATATTAGTTACATGCGGTACGCGGGCCTCTCACTGTTGTGGCCTCTCCCTTTGCAGAGCACAGGCTCCGGACGCGCAGGCTCAGAGGCCATGGCTCATGGGCCCAGCCGCTCCGCGGCATGTGGGATCTTCCCAGACCGGGGCACGAGTCTGTGTCCCCTGCATCAGCAGGTGGACTCTCAACCACTGCGCCACCAGGGAAGCCCTATGATAAACTCTTAAAAGACACTGGGGCTAAAGCAATGGATTCTGTTATAGGAAAAGGAGTCAAACTTCCTTAAACATTATTTTTATATAAATCCCATAGTACAAAACTTCAAGTCCCTTTTACTGAAGGATAAAGGCCACCTCTCAGTGTTGTATTCAACTCTATATACATAGTCTGACCCAAACTACCTTTTTAACTGTGTCTCTCATTTTTTTCTATTACCTAAACTTCTCCTACACTCAGACTCGACTGTGTGTAGTCTCTTGGGTGTCTGCTATTGGCGTTCCCATTTCTATAGGTTTTCTCTTGCCATTTCCTTATATCCGCTTTGCCTACTGAATTCCTATTTATAACGTCTTCTGAGCTCAAACTCCTCCCCTTGAATTTGAAATAACATTCTAAGTAGTGTGACAGAAATCTGAATCAAAGCGCAAACAAACATGAGCAATACCAAATGTGTTATTTGGGCATGAAAGAAAAGTGATCATCTTTTTTTTTTTTTTTTTTTTTTTTATGAGTAAAGGACATATAAGCAAAAGAGAGCTGCAGTACAAATAGTGTGGCTATTCAAGGAACAATGAGTACTTTGGTGTGGATGGAATATAAAAAAGTGGGAAGGATGACAGCAAATAAAAGAGAAATATTAGGTCAAACTGTAATGACTTTGAATTACATACTAAGAATTTTGAGCTTTTCTCGAAAGGCAATAAGTGGCAGTGAGAACTTTATACCAGGTGTGGTTTGTATAAAAAAAATTTGGCAAGTAAGAATTATTGAAATAAAAACCTAAATATTGCAAGAATGTGGGTTCACAAATTAACATTAATTAATCATATTGATACATATAAATCATATTTATATCTCTTCAACTTATATTACGACATAGCTTACAATAAAGTGCAGACAAATACCCATTAGCAGAGAGTAGTAGGCAAAAGCTCAATGGAAAAGTGGAAGGCAAAATTATGTAAAAAACATGGTTGGGTAAGAAAATCTGTTGTAAGTCAGTACAAAAATTCTCTCTGAGCTTCCAAAAAGCTAAAGAAAAATAAGGGTCCACATTCCTATAGCTTCAAAGAGAAGTATACTGCCCCACTAGGAGATAAATGGTGATCCTAGAAAAATCCATCTTTACTTAACTTGTAGAGAATTCTAATTTATTTTTCAATTTGGCTAAAACTTACCCTTAAGTTATAAGGGTGCTTCTGAACTGAAAGAGCATGTTTTACAGCACTGTATAAGTATGTATGTGTGTCCATATTTACAATATGTTATTCTGAAAATTATGAATGCTTCCATTATATATATAATGTAGAAAAATAAATGGCTCAAAATGTTTCAGTAGAACATCATTATATAATTAAAACACCATTGTTAAATTTGACATAGTTTAAAGATGTATTTAACTAGATTAACCCAGTATACTCTTCCACTGGCCATATACTCAAAATAAAAAAGAACTCCATTGGAGTATACTTGTTTATTATTTATTATGGTTAGTATAACTTCACTAAATACCAAAAAAGTAAAGTACGCCTAAGAGTCAAACTACAAAGAGAACTATAAGATTTGCTTTAAGAATTAGTGAACAGAGGGGCTTCCCTGGTGGCGCAGTTGTTGAGAGTCCGCCTGCCAATGCAGGGGTCACGGGTTCGAGCCCTGGTCTGGGAAGATCCCACATGCCGTGGAGCAACTAGCCCTGTGGGCCACAATTAGTGAGCCTGCCTGTCTGGAGCCTGTGCTCCGCAACAAGAGAGGCCACGATAGTGAGAGGCATGCGCACCGCGATGAGGAGTGGCCCCCACTTGCCGCAACTAGAGAAAGCCCTCACACAGAAACGAAGACCCAACACAGCCAAAGTAAAATAAAATAAATAAATAAATAAGGCAAAATTCCTTAAAAAAAAAAAAAAGAATTAGTGAACAGAGAAACATACAATTTAAGTTTTTATCTCCTAAGATAACATATTTAAACAGCATTATTAATTCTCACTAACAAAGTGTTAGATGCTAAAGGAAGTTTGGATTCATTAACTAAAAACAACATTCTTTTTGATTTTCCAACATAAAAATCATCATAGATGTACCAGCCTACCTTCTGTGGTTAGAACGCTTTCGAATTTCCTCTTGAAAGCTGCATAGTTCTTCACTAACTTTGGCAAGTTCTTCAAGAGCCTTTATACATATAAGCAATAGCATGTTAGTCCTTTGAAATGTAAATATGTCTTTAGAAACAGTTCTAGGCCAATCCCGTCTTACTTACTGTGTTGAGGGCACCAGAGCAGCTCTTGTTCTCTTCCTCAGAAGCCCTCAGGTCAGGCGGGGTCTTACATTCCTTTTGGTTGTCTGTGGCCATAGAATCCATTAACCCTACTTTTGATTTTTTGATTGTTTTTTGTTCCTTACACATTTGATTTCTTTCACTGAGTAAGCTCTGCTCTGTTTTACCTTTTTCCCCCAGACCATCCCTGTGATTCATCCCTGTAAATTCACATTGTCTTGAATTGGGATAATTTGGAGAAGATTCCATCATTTTGTCTTGAATGGCCTTTTCACAATCAACATCAATAATCGCACGTTCACTCATGTTGATTTTCCTCCGAAGCTTTACTTCATGGCAGAGCTGTAAAGAAAACAAAGATAAAAATTTCCCCCTAATCCACTCTCTCAATATTTTTGATACTAAGCATACCGTTCTGAGTTCTCTTTGCCATATTACTATATACTACCCCACGGTATTAATGCTTATTCCAAATAACACTTCTAAAGTCTGGATTAGCTGGAACAACTTTGAGGAACCATAAAGACTACTTTCAGTAGGTCAAAGCATGGATGGTAATTTCTGTTCTTCTGAGTAGAAATCAACCCATTCAAAAATGAAACAAACCTGTGTTTATATATAGATATCATGATGATACAGAAGCACTGTTAACAAAATTGGAATGACTCGAGTCAATTACTGGCAATGTTCTCTAACTGCTTTCAGAGAGAAGCAAAAGTTTAACTAACATTAAGGTCATATTTTAAAAATATATGATCCTATATGCCAACATTTAACTTCTAAATAGGTGACAATCTCATATAGTAACTCAGCTAATTCTGTCCCTAAGTGGACATTTCACAATCAAAATATGTTACTTTTGGAAGTTACATTGGTGAGGGACAGGTAATTCTGAGACTTTTTTTACTTCCAAGGCTACATACATTTAAAAAATGTTTCCTGTTGTAATTAAAACAAATGTGACCCTGTCCTAGGTAATACAGTAGAACTCTAAGGCGTTGATCATCTATTAGTCTATGCTAAAGTGGGCCCCAAATTACTTATTGAGAGTTCAGTTTAACCTGCAGGCTATTACTGGCTTTCTCTTCAGGCTTGTGTTCTGGGAAAGCTTGTCAAATTCCAAAGACAGAGAACTATTAAAGCAAATGACTCTATGTTTTACAGTCACAACCTATATCTGCACTACATCTATTATTCAAAGAGTAACAGAGAACTTCTGCTCCCAGATCCTTGTCCTGGCCATGAGCCCCAGCCGAGCCCTAGCCACACCCCGCCTCCGCAGGAGACCCTCCAACACTAGCAGCCGAGTGGCTTACAGGGTCTTGGTGCTCAGGCCAGGTGTCAGGCCTGAGCCTCTGAGGTGGGAGAGCCGAGTTCAGGACATTGGTCCACCAGAGACCTCCCGGCTCCATAAAATATTGAACAGCAAAAGCTCTCCCAGAGATCTCCATCTCAACACTAAGATCCAGCTCCACTCAACAACCAGCAAGATACTGTGCTGGACACTATTCCAAACAACTAGCAAGACAGGAACACAACCCCACCCATTAGCAGAGAGGCTGCCTAAAATCATACTAAGTTCACAGACACCCTAAAACACACCACCGGATGTGGTCCTGCCCACCAGAAAAACAAGATCCAGCATCATCCACCAAAACACAGGCACCAGTCACCTCCACCAGGAAGCCTACACAACCCACTGAACCAAACTTACCCACTGGGGGGAGACACTAAAAACAATGTGAAGTACGAACCTGCAGCCTGCAAAAAGGAGACTCTAAACACAATAAATTAAGCAAAATGAGAAGACAGAGAAATACACAGCAGATGAAGGAGCACGGTAAAAACCCACCACATCAAACAAATGAAGAGGAAATAGGCAGTCTACCTGAAAAAGAATTCAGACTAATGATAGTAAAGATGATCCAAAATCTTGGAAATGGAATGGAGAAAATACAAGAAACATTTAACAAGGACCTAGAAGAATGAAAGACCAAACAAACAATGATAAACAACACAATAAATGAAATTAAAAATTCTCTGTAAGGAACCAATAGCAGAATAACTGAGGCAGAAGAACAGATAAGTGACCTGGAAGGTAAAATAATGGAGATAACTACCACAGAGCAGAATGAAGAAAAAAGAATGAAAAGAATTGAGGACAGTCTCAGAGACCTCTGAGACAACATTAAACGCACCAACATAAGAACTGTAGGGGTCCCAGAAGGAGAAGAGAAAAAGAAAGGGACTGAGAAAATATTTAAAGAGATTATTTCCTATATTCCTTCCCTAATATAGGAAAGGAAATAGTCAGTCAAGTCCAGGAAGGGCAGAGAGTCCTATACAGGATAAATCCAAGGAGAAACATGCCAAGACACATATTAATCAAACTATCAAAAATTAAATACAAAGAAAAAATATTAAAAGCAGCAAGGGAAAAACCACAAATAAAATACAAGGGAATCCTCATAAGTTTAACAGGTAATCTTTCAGCAGAAACTCCATAAGCCAGGAGGGAGTGGAAGGGCATATTTAAAGTGATGAAAGGGAAAAACGTACAACCAAGATTACCCAGAAAGGATGTCATTCAGGTTCCATGGAGAAATTAAAACTTCTACAGACAAGCAAAAGCTAAGAGAATTCAGCACCACCAAACCAGCTTTACAACAAATACTAAAGGAAGTTCTTTAGGCAGGAAACACAAGAGAAGGAAAAGACTTACAGTAAGAAACCCAAAACAATTAAGAAAATGGTAATAGGAACATACATATCGATAACTACCTTAAATGTAAATGGATTAAATGCTCCAACCAAAAGACATAGACTGGCTGAATGGATACGAAAACAAGACCCGCATATATGCTGTTTACAAGAGACCCACTTTAGACCTAGGGACACATACAGACTGAAAGTGAGGGGATGGAAAAAGATATTCCATGTAAATGGAAATCAAAAGATAGCTAGAATGGCAATTCTCACATCAGAAAAAATGACTTCAAAATAAAGACTATTACAAGAGACAAAGAAGGACACTACAAAATGATCAAGGGATCAACCAAAGAATAAGATATAGCAATTGTAAATATTTATGCACCCAATATAGGAGCACCTCAGTACATAAGGCAATGCTAACAGCCATAAAAGGTGAAATTGACAGTAACACAATCATAAAAGGGAACTTTAACACCCACTTTCACTAATGGACAGATCATCCAAAATGAAAGTAAATAAGGAAATACAAGCTCTAA
This sequence comes from Lipotes vexillifer, assembly GCF_000442215.2. Taxonomy (NCBI): domain Eukaryota; kingdom Metazoa; phylum Chordata; class Mammalia; order Artiodactyla; family Lipotidae; genus Lipotes; species Lipotes vexillifer. The sequence continues at coordinate 185,506 of NW_006773042.1, read as the reverse complement.
ATGATACATTAAACAAGATGGACTTAATTGATATTTATAGGACATCCCATCCAAAAACAACAGAATACACTTTCTTCTTAAGTGCTCGAGGAACATTGTCCAGGATAGATCATATCTTGGGTCACAAAACAAGCCTTGGTAAATTTAAGAAAATTGAAATCGTATCAAGTACGATAGTACAATACACTACTAAATAACCAAGAGATCACTGAAGAAATCAAAGAGGAAATCAAAAAATACCTAGAAACAAATGACAATGAAAATATGACGAAGTTTATAGCAATACAATCCTACCTCAAGAAACAAGAGAAATCTCAAATAAACAACCTAACCTTACACCTAAAGCAATTAGAGAAAGAAGAACAAAATAACCCCAAAGTTAGCAGAAGGAAAGAAATCATAAAGATCAGATCAGAAATAGATGAAAAAGAAATGAAGGAAATGATAGAAAAGATAGAAAAGCTGGTTCTTTGAGAAGATAAACAAAATTGATAAACCATTAGCCAGGCTCATTAAGAAAAAAAGGGGAACACTCAAATCACTAGAATTAGAAATGAAAAAGGAGAAGTAACAACTGACACTGCAGACATACAAAGGATCATGAGAGATTACTACAAGCAACTATATATATATATAGATATATATATAGATATATATAAAATGGACAACCTGGAAGAAATGGACAAATTCTTAGAAAAGCACAACCTTCCATGACTGAACCAGGAAGAAATAGAAAATATAAACAGACCAATCACAAGCACTGAAATTGAAACTGTGATTAAAAATCTTCCAACAAACAAAAGCTCAGGATCAGATGGCTTCACAGGTTAATTCTATCAAACATCTAGAGAAGAGCTAGCACCTATCCTTCTCAAACTCTTCCAAAATATGGCAGAGGGAGGAACACTCCCAAACTCATTCTACGAGGCCACCATCACCCTGATACCAGAATCAGACAAAGATATCACAAAGAAAGAAAACTACAGGTCAATATCCCTGATGAACATAGATGCAAAAATCCTCAACAAAATACTAGCAAACAGAATCCAACAGCACATTAAAAGGAACATATGGGGCTTCCCTGGTAGCACAGTGGTTGAGAGTCTGCCTGCCGATGCAGGAGACACGGGTTCATGCCCCAGTCCAGGAAGATCCCACATGCCGTGGACGGGCTGGGCCTGTGAGCCATGGCCATTGAGCCTGCGCGTCCAGAGCCTGTGGTCCGCAACGAGAAAGGCCACAACAGTGAGAGGTCCGCGTACCGCGAAAAAAAAAATAAAGGAACATACACCATGATCAAGTGGGGTTTATCCCAGGAATGCAAGCATTCTTCAATATATGCAAATCAATCAACGTGATACACCATATTAACAAATTGAAGAATAAAAACCATATGATCATCTCAATAGATGTAGAAAAAGCTTTTGACAAAATTTATCACCCATTTTGATAAAAACCCTCCAGAAAGTAGGCATAGAGGGAACTTACCTCAACATAATAAAGGCCATATATGACAAACCCACAGCCAACATTGTTCTCAATGGTGAAAAACTGAAACCATTTCCACTAAGATCAGGAACAAAACAAGGTTGCCCACTCTCACCACTGTTATTCAACATAGTTTTGGAACTTTTAGCCACAGCAATCAGAGAAGAAAAAAAACAAAAGGAATCCAAATTGGAAAAGAAGAGTATAACTGTCACTGTTTGCAGATGACATGACACTATACATAGGGAATCCTAAAGATGCTACCAGAAAACTGCTAGAGCTAATCAATGAATTTGGTAGTGTAGCAGGATACAAAATTAATGCACAGAAATCTCTGGCATTCCTATACACTAATGATGAAAAATCTGAAAGAGAAATTAAGGAAACACTCCCTTTTAGCACTGCAACAAAAAGAATAAAATACCTAGAAATAAACCTACCTAAGGAGACAAAAGACCTGTATGCAGAAAACTATAAGACACTGATGAAAGAAATTAAAGATGATGCAAACAGATGGAGAGATATACCATGTACTTGCATTGGAACAATCAACACTGTGAAAATGACTATACTACCTAAAGCAATCTACAGATTCAATGCAATCAAACTACTCTCAAACTGCCAATGGCATTTTTCACAGAACTAGAACAAAAAATTTCACAATTCGTATGGAAACACAAAAGACCCCGAATAGCCAAAGCAATCTTGAGAAAGAAAAACTGATGGTGGAGGAATCAGGCTCCTGGACTTCACATTATACTACAAAGCTACAGTAATCAAGACAGTATGGCACTGGTGCAAAAACAGAAATATAGATCAACGGAACAGGATAGAAAGCCCAGAGATAAACCCACGCACATATGGTCACCTTATCTTTGATAAAGGAAGCAAGAATGTAGAATGGAGAAAAGACAGCCTCTTCAATACGTGGTGCTGGGAAAACTGGACAGCTACATGTATAAGAATGAAATTAGAACACTCCCTAACACCATACACAAAAATAAACTCAAAATGGATTAAAGACCTAAATGTAAGGCCAGACACTATAAAACTGTTAGAGAAAAACATAGGCAAAACACTCTATGACATAAATCACAGCAAGATCCTTTTTGACCCACCTCCTAGAGAAATAGAAATAAAAACAAAAATAAACAAATGGGACCTAATGAAACTTAAAAGCTTTTGCACAGCAAAGGAAACCATAAAAGATACGAGAAGACAACCCTGAGAATGGGAGAAAATATTTACAAACAAAGCAACTAGCAAAGGATTAATCTCCAAAGTTTACAAGCAGCTCAGGCAGCTCAATATCAGAAAAACAAACAACCCAATCCACAAATGGGCAGAAGACCCAAATAGACATTTCTCCAAAGAAGATATACAGATTGCCAACAAACACATGAAAGGATGCTCAAAATCACTAACCATTAGAGAAATGCAAATCAAAACTACAATGAGGTTATCGACTCATACCAGTCAGAATGGCCATCATCAAAAAATCTACAAACAATAAATGCTGGAGAGGGTGTGGAGAAAAGGGAACCCTCTTGCACTGTTGGTGGGAATGTAAATTAATTCAGCCACTATGGAGAACGGTATGGAGTCTCCTTAAAAAACTAAAAATAGAAGTATCATACGACCCAGCAATCCCACTACTGGGCATATACCCTGAGAAAACCATAATTCAAAAAGAGTCATGCCCCACAATGTTCATTGCAGCTCTATTTACAATAGCCAGGACATGGAAGCAACCTAATTGTCCATCAACAGGTGAATGGATAAAGAAGGTGTGGCACATATATACAATGGAATATTACTCAGCCATAAAAAGAAATGAAATTGAGTCACTTGTCCATTTGGATGGACCTAGAGACTGTCATACAGAGTGAAGTAAGTCAGAAAGAGAAAAACAAATACCATATGCTAACACATATATATGGAATCTAAAAAGAAAAATGCTTCTGAAGAACCTAGGGGCAGGACCAGAATAAAGACACAGACATAGAGAATGGACTTGAGGACACAGGGAGGGGGAAGGGTAAGCTGGGATGAAGTGAGAGAGTGGCATGGACATATATACACTACCAAATGTAAAATAGATAGCTAGTGGGAAGCAGCCCCATAGCACAGGGAGATCAGCTCAGTGCTTTGTGTCCACCTAGAGGGGTGGGATAGGGAAGGTGGGAGGGAGACACAAGAGGGAGGAGATATGGGGATATATGTATATGTATAGCTGATTCATTTTGTTATACAGGAGAAACTAACACACCATTGTGAAGCAATTCTACTCCAATAAAGATGTTAAAAGAAAAAAAAAGAATAACAGATTTACTGATGCTCAATATTTACCCAAATCTCAGATGAGTGAAGCACTATAACACAGTTAATGCCTGAAGGATAGGTCATGCATTTATGCCCTAAATACTTATAAATCTGTAGTTGGATGAAGTCAGGATAGCATCAAATTGCAGCCATGAATCAACTGTTCTGGCCCCTGTAAAATTATCTGTACTGAACAGTTGTGGCCATTATAATTTTGGCTGACTTTGAGGGATATTTTAAGAAGCAACCCTCAAAACACCATGCTAAATCTAAGGATGATATTGGTAGCACTGTCCTCTTTTAGAGGAGTCATGGGTGGAAACAAAATTGCTTTAGTTGCAAAATCAGGGAGAAAGTGCTATTTCTGGGAAATAGGTTTGCTTTTGTTTTCTGAATACTGAAAAATATGCATTTGATCATTTTTTGTTACTTACTAGAAAGACAAATTTGCTGCATGCATTTCACAAAGGATCCTTCCTCTTGTCTTCATCTCATCTTTCTCTTCTAGTTTTGGAATACTTTACCTTACACAGAATTTTATTTGACATCTTAAATTCTCTTGGGGACTTAGGTGAAGTATGAATAAACAAATTTCATTATATTATTGATGGAAAACCATTTATTTTGTAAAAGGAAATCTGTGTTACTTGGTACCTAGCTGTTTTCAATGGCTATCTGATCAAAGGAGACAATCAGGAAAGATGGCAATGTGATAAAAAAAATTGCCAGGCATCCATTAACTCTATTAAGGGTATCTATCTGGATTAGTCTAGGTTTCAAAGATCCAAGTACGTACATCTTCATTTTGTAATAGCAAATGCAATGATTGTGGATAGTCGCTGAACAAAGAATCATTAGCATATTAATACCCAACACTGATCCTCTCACTAATGACATTTTTACTTGGAATCACAGAAGTTATATGCATGCACCAGGAAAGGTATAATTTTCTAATATATGGCTTAATAAGTTGTGTCTGATTTAATACACAGAGCTTAGTGATAAATACGAAAGAAATACAGTCTATTATGCTTGTGGCATGTTACATTTTTTCCAAGTGTTGATTTTTAATTTTACTTAACAATATTGTCTTGATTTTCTGTGACATGTGAGGACAATTTCCTCCTGTTCTCTACTCCCAGCTTTGTAGCCTCTAAGAAGGTACATTCTCACAGGTACAAAGCTGGGAGTGGGGGGCTTCCCCGGTGGCGCAAGTGGTTGAGAATCCGCCTGCCAATGCAAGGGACACGGGTTCGATCCCTGGTCCGGGAAGATCCCACATGCCGCGGAGCAACTAAGCTCGTGTGCCACAACTGCTGAGCCTGTGCTCTAGAGCCCGTGAGCCACAACTACTGAGCCCATGTGCCGCAACTACTGAAGCCCGCGCGCCTAGAGCCCGTGCTCCACAATGAGAGAAGCCACTGCAATGAGAGGCCCGCGCACCACAACAAAGAGCAGCCCCCGCTCGCCGCAACTAGAGAAAGCCCGCGTGCAGCAACGAAGACCCAACACAGCCAAAAATAAATAAATAAAATAAATAAATTAAAAAAAAAAAAAGCTGGGAGTGGGAAAAAATACATACATACTATGCCATTTTATGTAAGCAACTTGAGAGCATCCATGAATTTTGGTATCCACGGGGGCTCCTGGAACCAATCTCCCATGTATACTGAGGGACAACTATATTAGTATGATAAGGGGAGCACAATGATAGTATTCAGGTATTGAACAGCATCGTCTCTGGGTGGGTAGTTTGGGTAAGCACATTATCTAAACATATTCCCAGGTATGGTGTTGTATACTGCAGGCAGAATGACATAAATAGCAGCACAGCTACTATCCAAGATAAAGAAAAAATATTCCAGCCCTCTGTCAGTACTTCTATGGACTATCACCTATGTTTAAAGTATGTTTAACGCCTGCTAATTGATAAGGCTAATATTTTCCATAGATGGAATCTACAGAGCTGTCAGAATAATTATTTGACAATAACAAATTTAACCAGCCAGCAGAATATCTTAGCTACATGGCTTAAACAACTGGCTAGACTAATCCTGACTCCCTTAATTATTTTGCTTGGATGCTAGAATTATCTGAGATTGTTATTAACTGGACCTTCCAAACCTTTGGAAGCCAATGAGTTCAGGTTTCGAATTGGAGTTGTGGATTTTGATTTGACTTGGCCATCTCCCTGTTGATCCAATCTGAGCCTCTGGGTGGAGAAGTTAAGAGAGCAAGCAAAACTCATTTTCCAAACTATAGAAGGATGAGAAGTAAATTCTCCTTTCAATCTGTAATCATCTACTACATGCCTGCCTTCTCAGCTCTATTTTGGAATAGTCACATGGCTATTCTTTTTTATTTTTCCTTTTAGCATGCCAATTTGTATTTTATTCATAACCAATTATAGGGCTGTTAATAAGAAAAATATTTGCACTATAAACACATAAAGCACCAGCTTTGATTGTCTGTGAATAAAGGCCAAGGAGTCTGTTAAAATAACTGCCTTGGCAATGCGCACAAAACCATATAAGTCAACAGCAGGGAATGTTACAAAAAAGCAAGATAAGTATAAATAATTTTCAGTTGGAACAAGCTTGAATATACATCAATGCAGATACTTAAAGGAAATATTCTGGCCAAACAGGGTGAAGGAATAAAATTATTGTTTGTATCAGAGTCTCGGCATGTCATTTTTAATAAATTCTTTCCAAATAAATGTGCCAATAAATGTGCCACACCTTGCCAGAATAAAAACCATGTCCACCTCCATTTTCTTTTTGATATATGACACTCTTTGATTATACTGAATTATCTAATACATAACTGCCTTTAGTAGACATTATTCATAAGTCATCTCTGAAAAGATCTGTATTTTAATGCCCAATTATAATTTTACTAAAATATGTTCCATTAATTACGTTTTTCTTCTGTTTTCATCCTGGGCCCGGAATTTGAAAACTTATGCAAAATACATACCTCACTTTTGATACCATGGCACTCTAGTTAGAAAATAATAAATTGATACACTTTAGAAAGACATTTCAAGTTCTAATTTGCATGCAAAGCTATAAATTAGCATAGTCTCTACAGTGATATTGGGTTAGGTTATGCTATTTCTGGTCTAGTAAATATCACTGAGACATGCATCGTTTAGGTGGAATTGGAAAGTAAAAATCGTTTCCAATACAAAACAAACCAACAGAATTTTCATTCTGAGTTTTAAGTTTCCAGTGCATTCAAAACAAATCAACCTGTACCTCTTCTATCTTCTTCTGCATGATCTTCCATTGACTTTCCCATTCCTTTCTTTCATTGTCAAACTGGTCCAGTAACTCCATCTTTTCCTTGCGCCAGTTAGTCTCTGTGTTCTCCCACTGCTTATGTAGGTCCATGGCAACCGTGTGAGTGTTAGTGAAGGGGTGTTTCTGCCCGTCTCTGCCTTCTCTTAACTGTTTCTTGGAAGCTTGGAGTTGTTTTATTTGAAGCAGTCTCACTTGCCTTTAAAACAAAGCCTAATATAAACATAAGGAGAGAGAGTTCCAAATCCATGTGCTTTCTGGAAACATTTTATCAGTTTGTCAAGAGCCATTGACATAAACAAACTTTAGGAAAATTGGACTCAAAAGAAGGATGACAAAAATATCTGCCTAAGGAGAAACTAACACAGTCAAAGAAAAAAGTATCATCCAAACTTTTTTTCTTCCCCTTTCTGAGACCAGACAGTAAAATTACAGTGGACAGGATGGTTAAATGCATGTGTGAGATATAAGTATTCCTTTAACTAACCACCTAATCTAAACATAGAATTTTTCATGAATATCTCAGAGTGGAAGTATGAAATTCAACTGTTTAGTCACATCTACACAACTGTGGTAGATTCTGCTGCAATGGAATTACTCCTTCTGTTCTGATGCAACCAGATTATACATTTCTGTGACTTAAAGTCCTGAGGTGGTATTGGGCTACAATCTCAATTTTACACTCATAGAGTTCAAGCTTGTGGCAAACGTGATTACTGTATCAATAAGACCCCAACGTTGGTAGTAAGTCTGGGACTGATGTATCAGCAAGAAACCGAACTAAAGCATAAAAAAAATTGTCATTATTTTATTTCATCAAGTAAAATGTAAAAGCAACAAAATTATCCTGAAAGCCATATGTTAACACTTATCCATGCTCTTTTTTCCTTCTAATAGACTATATATCAGAACCTATCTTCTGATACTGAATACAGAGAAATGAAAAAACATGTTTTCATCAGTTTGCAGGGAAATCCTTGATCATATTAAGGAGTGACAAATAATTAGATTTCTAGCATTTAGGGCATGTGTTCATTCAGGATCTGAAGATGAACTTTAAAATACCTGATTGGTAATTCTGTTATAAATCACCTAAAATTTCTGAGATTTAGTTTATTTATATTAAAATGGGGGATATCCACAGGGTTATTACGAAGATTAAATGACATATGGACTGCAAATTGGTTTGAGAAATATAAAATTTCCCCTACTTTTTGCTTTAAAAAATCTTGTGCTGACATCCACTGAGAATATTTTTATTACTAAAGTCAGATACATTTTTTAATGGGTAGAAAAGCACATTTAAAATGTTTGAATCTCCTTCTAAGATAATCACACCTATAAGAAGTCTTAACTCTTTAGCTTTTAAAAAGCTGAAGAGTTGGCCAAAAAGAAAGCTAATTTGGCCATGACCAAAATGCCTTACCTTACCAGGTGGTAGCTGATGCTAATTTTGAGCAAAGTTCTCGAGACTCAGTAGCCGCCTGGGTTCTGGCATTGTCTAATGAAGCCCACATAACCAGGAAGCAAGCCCCATTCTGCAGTCATAGAAGACGGCCGCATATTTTATATCCCAAATATAAGATGAACATTGAAGACATTCAGTTTTTGTCAGACTGCTCTGAACATGCATATCCAAGTGGTAAACTGTTCCAAACACGTATTTTTGAGTTGCAATCTATTAATGAATTATAATAGACTAATAAGGATTTTTAAATGTCAGTGCTATATGCAGGGCTCCACCCTCAAAAACACCCTAATATTGGGATCTATATGGTTACTCTTCTCTCAAAAATTTTGCTACAGATACTTTGATCATCCTTACCTATTTCTTTGGCACTCACAAAACTATGACTAATTCAGCCAAGAAAAACAAGTAATTTCAGATTTAGCCATTAAAAACACTATCACGGGGCTTCCCTGGTGGCGCAGTTGTTGAGAGTCCGCCTGCCGATGCAGGGGACACGGAGTCTTGTTCAACTAAGTAGGTGTCTGGGGGGATAAATATTTCTGCAGACTTTTTACTTTTCTGTGCACACTTGTAACTCATTTGTGGAAAACAAGGTTGCAGTAATAATACATGGATTATGAAGATTTTTATTTTTTTGGTTTAGTGTATTTTGGTCGTCACATATTTGTAACATGTAAAAGCATTTTTTTGTTTGAGGGGCCCGCGTACTGCAAAAAAAAAAAAAAACAAACAAAAAAAACACTATCACGTCTCATTTTATCCACTCAGCTATGTCTTTTACCTAATCTCATTTTCCATCCTCTCTGTCATCCTTCCATCCTTTTGCTACCCTCCAATCCTGTGAGACAGCGACCACAAGTACCTGCCACAGCAAATGCAAGTTGCCCCAAAATAAATGTTTCGATGGAGACATAACAAAATGAAGATAGTAAAGAATGTACAGAATTTTGTGTTTTGGTGAATCTGTTATTGATCTTGATTACCTATTAATTTCTAGGTTCATCTAATAACTATTTGCAGGAAATGCAGACGGTGCTAATTTTCAGAGACTGCAGACTGCTTTAAACTATATGTAATTAACTGTGAGCTGAAACTATCTTGCTGACTAGCAGGTATTTAACATTGAAACTTCTTAGGAAGAGTGAAGTGGTTTAAGACATCAAGAGGTAGCTGCAGATTTAACCAAGGGTGTTACAGAAAGAAAGCGGACTAATTTCAAGCTACCTGGAGAAGAGGTGCTATGATACTCCATGTTTCATTCATACAGTTAAACACTGTAAATGTTCAGAAATGATCACGAAGTTTCTCCTACCATTATGTAGCAAATGGTTCCAATTTTTCTTTTTATTTCTAACTCTTCTTGAACCACTTCCAGGTCAGGGTGAAAGGGCACCAGACCCTTTTCTTTTTTACCTACCTGAAGAAGATCATTCAGGAAAACCCTCAATCAGGCTTTGCTCCTGGTAACAGGACTATACATGAACCCAGATAATGTTCCCGAAGAAGATAGAATCCTGCACTTAATTGCAAAGAGCCAAATTCATCACTTAATACGGAGAAGGGCCAATCTACAGAGCTTCCCCTTTCCAGGACCAGAGCAATATCTAGTGCCTTAAAATGTAATGGTTATGGATAAAAAACAAGCCTTGGAAAGCAAATTCGTATAGGGCAATATCTGTGCCAAATTCTGTGGGAGGGTTTATTTCGCCTTTCTAGTATCTATGTCTTGTCATAAATGTCAAATGTAATATGGCTGAATATATTGCTTTCTCCTCTAAAAATAAAGTGGGGTCCATAGAGTTTTGGGAGAATTAAACGTGCACGAAAGAGAATGCTTAATCAAAGCGACTAACACTGTTTTGGATCATAATGGATGCTCAATAAATGTCTGTTTCTTGGTTTCTTCCTTCTGTCCTTGTCTCCCTCCCGTTTTGTGTTCCCCCTACCTTCCTTCCTTTTATTTTGTGTTCCCCCTACCCTCCTTTCTTTTATTTATCTTCCTCTAGAATAAAACTGATTTTGATTTAATTAGAAAATTCATAGAAGCAAGTGTAATTGTGTGAACTCATATTTTTAACAGTTTTCCTTTGCCCACAGTATTTTTCAAGTATTTTAAGAATACAAGGCAGGTTAAATATTTAGGAAATTTTTTTATTGTTAGCAAAAATTTGAATAGACAAATCTTATATAAAACTGCTTTCGTTATAATTCTCCCTAAATGTTAAAAAAAATCCAACTAATAGTGCAATCTTGTAGGGACATAACGTTCTGTAATGAAAAGTTATGGGGTAAAATGGCTCAGCCGATTCAAAAACTCAACTTCAGTGCTTTCTGCTGAGGCAAATACAAAAGTTCTCTTTGTTCCTAGTTGTCACTTGTTTTCGCCCACAGATATTGGTATCTCTGTGGGAGATAAGGAAGAATTTCTGCGATCTGCACCCTTCACTCTCCATTTCATTTCACTCTCTCCAGAATTTCATTCAGAATAAAATTTGATTAGAGCAAATATAAAAGGACAGAGGGAGCTGCACTACTTAGTCATGCACACGTTCTTCCCCCAACAACTCTAAGCGAGCATTACATAATCCATTTTAACCTACTTCCCCCTCCCCAAGGCCGGAAGCCAGAATTGTAGAAGGGCTGTGAGTGGGTTGCATAAGTATGGTGATGGGAGGAAAATAGTTCTGCTAACCTTCCGGCCCTACTAGGAAGCAAAATTTAAGATTAACACAGGAGTTTCACAATAAATCATTTCTATTTCCCATGTTAGCCTCAAGTAGGTCATGGTAACACTTCTTCGTCTGAGGGATGCTCCCTTCTTACTACACCTTGGTTGTTACCATTTCAACCTTCATCTCCCCCATTGAAAACTGGACTTTAGCCAAACAAATGAAACAGTGTTAGGGGAGTTGACTCGATTGCAACTTCTCTCTTCTGAGAGTTTTGTTCAGTGTTTGTTTCTTGCTCTCTGCTTTCCTTTTTATAAACATACTGCTTTTCATATAATTGAAAAATTTTCACTTGTAGGAGGTTACATATTCCAATAGGAATGCCACACACAGTAGGTACTGTCAATCTCACAATTCCTAGAACCATCATTTGCCTTGGAGATGCTTTGCTTCCTCTTAACTTTGAAGAATTAGGAATTCCCAGGTCTATACCCATCAAAGTTATACACCATTTGCCTCCAAGGTTCTCTAGCCCTTTCTCTAGGCTATTATGAATCACTTGCATCATTTCAACTGACTATAAGACCTTATTCCTCCCCTACTGTTCACTGGCGAATGCATTTTTCCAAAGAAAACTATGACTTGATTTTGTTACAAAGCAAAAGGGAATTTTAAAAAATTGCTATTTCAGCATGGTTCCTCATGTTCCAATAAGGTCAAAGGGATACTACCACGTGCAATTCTGAAGAAATCAATTTTGCCTTTTCATTTTATTATCTTCTCCTTGTCTTCTCTCCAGTTATATATTCAAACTAGAAAATATCCAACATACAGGAGCACTGATTTTACTTCTCTTAGCTAATAAAAGCTTTGAAAGACGCATTTGGCTTGGATAAACAAACACCTAAACTTAACCAGCTTAAACAGTAGAAGCTGTAGTGGTAAGGTTCCCTCCTAACTGCAGATTAACCCATTATGAATGGCATGCACCTCAACTCAAATCACAGAAACACTTATCATGCAGTAAGCAAACATCATCTTGGATGAAATTTCACTGATTTATTTTTCACTGCAATTTTCAAATACCAGCAATTTCAAGGGTTGTGAACTTTACTTTGCAAATGTTAAAAAGTCTTCATCCTAATGAAAATAGTGTTCTAAAAAATAAATTTAGTGAAATCTTATGGTAGGGAAA
>NW_006773042.1:156828-173024 GCF_000442215.2 Lipotes vexillifer | reverse complement strand
GTGGCGGCGGGCGGCCCCCCCCCCTGCCGATGCGGGGGACTCGGGTTCGTGCCCCGGTCCGGGAGGATCCCACGTGCCGCGTGGCGGCTGGGCCCGTGGGCCATGGCTGCTGGGCCTGCACGTCCGGAGCCTGTGCTCTGCAACGGGAGAGGCAACGGCCGCGTACCACAAAAAAAAAAAAAAAAAGTACTGAGAAGCAGTGTTTCAAAAACAGTCTCAGAGAGCATATGGTACCATCAGTCCGGAGTCAGGAAATCCACTCACAGCAGCTGGACCTTCTCTTCCCTGGGAGTCAGTAAAATCCGTTACGCACCCTGCCCCACTGTTTTTAAGCCAAGACACAGACACTGGATCAGGCAGATGTTGAAATCACCCTCCACTTAAACAGTATCTACAGTTTCAAATATGTCAACAGCGGCCCCTCTATATTTTGCCACAATTAGTCACTTGCTTTCAAACTGCCAGAAAGAAACATACCTTTTTGCTCTGGGGAGAAATCCTATGGATGTCCGACCACTGGTCAATCTAGCAATGGGAGGACAGCTGGTTGTTTTAAAGAGAAAAGTCTCAGCACGGTGAATCTTGCTTCTTTGCACAAAATGGGAATGCAAAATAAGTCCAACCATTCAACAGAGAGATACTGACAAGTCCCTTTGAAACCTCCACCATTTCACAAATCAAAAAGCTGCTCAGCTAATGTCACAGCAGCAGCTGAGGCTACTGTGACGTCAGTTTCTTGGAGGCGGCCTTCAAGCCATCTCTTCCAACCAGAGCTCTGTAACTTTAGAGCAGCTCCCACTCTGGGTAAACAACTCCAGGTCCAGGACATTTTTAACTTTTATAAGGGAGCCCAGTATTTCCAAACTTGCCAAAAGAGCTGGTGTTAATATCACACAATGACAATGGCCAATTTTACATTCCATTTATTTGGAAAAGTTAACTCCTTTTTTACAGGCAAGAATCATCTCTTCCCCTACCTCTCTCTTTCCCCTTTTCAAAATGTACTTTGCGGTGCCTTTGGAAGTTGGTCTCTGGATGTGGCAGAACAATATGTGCAGAAATTTTATGTATATAATCTCAAAAGATTTGTGAAAAGGTATCAAACTTCTGTCTTGAAATAAAGTAGAAATGGCATATATGAAGACCAGCCTTCTAGTTCTTTGTGATTCTATGGCAGCTTGCTGCTTATATCTATAGTGATGGTGACGTCTTTCTGCTCGTGGAAATCAGAGCCCATAGGAAAGGATGATACTTATTGTGGTAAGGAAAAAACCAATGAGATACCCATGTACTTGTTTTCAGTGAAGGTGTGCTGCGACCTAATTCAGCAAATAAGCTACATAAAAGTTTAAATTATAAGGGCTTATCCTCAAGTCTAAAGTCTGTGTGGTCATTAAAGCATTATATAATCCCTGTCACATTATTTTTGCTTGCTTCCAGATTCCAGATAAATATTTCATGGGGAGTTAAAAAGTTTACTAAGAATAACCTGCTCATAGTAGGACTTTAGTACATGTAGGAGAATTGAATGAAATCATACTCTGTGTTTTGAAAACCTGGCACCAAAATCTCAAAAGAAAAAAAAAAAAAAGCAACCCCCCCCCCATCCCCAAATCTCAAAAGCAATAACAACAATAATAGAGTAATAATAGTGATGACTCATGGAGAGAGAGCTCTCTGCAAGGCTCTGTGCTAAGTACTTCTAATATCTAATGTATCTTTATCTTAGCTCACTCACAGAAAATGTGTCTGTAGATATTAACCCAAGTTTACTGAGAAAACCAAGGTTCAAAGAGGCAGAGTATCTTGCCAAACTTCACAGAAACTTGACCTCGCAGAGAAGTAGGTCTTGGAGCCAGTTTCTCTAACTGAAGACCCTGGAATTTTGTCACAGAGATATTGGTTTCAAATTACTGCCACTACTTATCTGTGTGAACTTCGAGTTTGTTACTTCTGTAAGGGGATAATTACATTTACTTTGTAAGGATGTTGTAAGAGTATGAGGGGGTACTTACAGTGCCAGGCACTTAAGAAATGTTAGTTCATTCTGCCTTTGCCCTTATCAGGACACTCTGGACCTCTCTTCCACTCCAGACCTCTTAATTTCCATGTGTCATTGGTAAATCAAATTAAGACTGTTTTCTACACCCTATCAGAACTTCAGATAATCTGTAGCTAATTACAGGAGGAATTATGTTGTGCTATCCTCTATACTATCCCTCAATAGTACCTGTTTCAATGCCCTTTTTCATGGATGTCCCAGTAATTATTTATTGCAGGTGCTTCATCTGTTTGTCATGGTAAAGTTGACCTTAAATTATATCAAAAATAGAATAAAAAACTGGGACAAAAACTTAGACAGAATTTCTCCCAAGTCTATACCATTAATTGTAGTACTTACCAACCTTTTCTGTTGAATAATTTTTTATGTATATTAGCTAAAATTTCCATGCTATATTTCATACCCCAGAGAAATAAAGCAATGCAATTAGATGACAGCATACAAAGGCAATAAATACTCAGCTCAGGTATTTCTGAACCTGTCCACTAAAAACTTCTAAGAAAGCTTTGTTTTAAAAGTTCCTGCTGCAGGGAAACCGGCTCGGTTCTTTGTGGCTGTCTGGAGGGGTGGGATAGGGAGGGTGGGAGGGAGGGAGACAAAGAGGGAAGAGATATGGGAACATATATATATGTATAACTGACTCACTCTGTTATAAAGCAGAAACTAACACACCATTGTAAAGCAATTATACCCCAATAAAGATGTTAAAAAAAATAATAATAAAAAAAAAAATAAAAAAAAAAATAAATAAAAGTTCCTGCTGTTACGTACATAAAACGAATGGATTTTGAAAACAGATGCTGGTATACCCAGCCCTATAGTGATATTCAGACATCTTGAAGCGCCTGACATTTTCAGGCAGGTGTCAAATGGCTGAAAACCTTATGGAAAAAAATGCAATTTGTTGCACAATCCAGATCACTTTTCACCCATTTAAATATTTAAACCTTCAAATATGAAAGTGACTCAAATTACTGCTCTACATATTAGAGAGAATTTGGAAGAATCATTCATATCTGATGTCATACTAATCCTATTTCAGCGTATAACAAATATGTAAAGAAATGCATGTAACAATTCTTAATGTAAAGTAAATGTAGAAACACGAGCTGCTATCAAGAAACAAAAAAAGAAAATCCTGGAAAGGGTTTGAAAAGATCTATATAAATGATGCTATTAAGCCACAAACTAAAACATTTTGGAAAGGGGGAAAGAGCAATGAGTGCATAAATGTCACTAGCAGGTGTTTCCAGACTTACAGAATTTTAGACCCAGAAAGAACCCCTGAAATCATCTAGCCAAGCTTCTAATTTTACAGCTGAGGAAAGAGGCCCTGATGTTAAGCCATTTGCTCAAGGTCACAAAGGCACTAACTAGCAATGCCAGGAATAGAATCCAGGTCTTCTAATTCCTGGAGGAGTGCCTTAAAGTTTAAAATTCCAAGGAGCTCAAGGAAGGGAATAGAACCCAGGGATAAGAGTTTGGGGCGTGAGACATTTATTTCTGGCTTTATTAATCTTAAATTCAGTTCTCTTCTAAGTCCCAAATGAGGGAGCTAACACTTCATCTTCCAAGTATAACATAGGAGTCATATAACAGAGTATTTATCTTCATGGCTATTTAAAGATGTTTGTATCCTTCAATAATGTAAATCCTCGGTCAGAATACGAAGACAAAAGAATTTTAACTTAGTGATGGAAGAAAATCTAGGGATAAATGCACCAACTTTGCCTTTAGTATACCACTGCACATTTAATTTACAGTTTTCTGTCTAAAGGATGATCTTGAAGCACCAAGAAGCAGTTATTTATTTAATCTCTTTACACTGGGTGGCTTCTGATTTCTTGCTTGTATAGTTTTTCAGCCCCTTCTTTTACTCTTTAAACATATTTACCAGTTAAAGGGGCATTGTATTTCTATTTTCATTGTAAACGATATGGAAAAAATTGGAAAAGAGATGACTTTGAAAAACTGAACTCATTCTTATAGCATATTATAATTTAGAAGCAGGGGACTTCGCTGGTGGCGCAGTGGTTAAGAATCGCCTGCCACTGCAGGGGACACGGGTTTGATCCCTGGTCTGGGAAGATTCCCACATGCCGCGGAGCAGCTAAGTCCGTGCGCCACAACTACTGCGCCTGCGCGTTCTTGGGCCCGTGCTCCGCAACGAGAAGCCACTGCAGAGAAGCCCACGCACCGCAACAAAGGGTAGCCCCTGCTCGCTGCAGCTAGAGAAAGCCCGTGCAGCAACGAAGACCCAACACAGCCCCACAAAAAGAAGCTATTACATGTGGCATTTTAAATAATCCTTCCTTCTAGAATAATGTCTGCCCTTTACAATTTTCAAAGCGCTTTACGATACATCTCAGTTGTTTAGCAGAACTCTCTTGAACATTAAACGATCTTCCATTCCTAGGGAGAGGTCTTGGGCATTCCAATTAACATTCCACTTAACAAATATTTGTGAGCACCAGCTCTGGGTCAGCTGTAGTGCTAGGTCCTGAGGACTGGAAGAAGATGACAAATCTTTGATCTCAACAAGTTCCATCAACTCTGAAGA
This sequence comes from Lipotes vexillifer, assembly GCF_000442215.2. Lineage (NCBI taxonomy): Eukaryota > Metazoa > Chordata > Mammalia > Artiodactyla > Lipotidae > Lipotes > Lipotes vexillifer. Next base: position 168,402 of record NW_006773042.1, on the reverse strand, counting down.
TCCCTGAGATGTGACCTGCAGCATGACTGTCCACTTCCTGAGTATTCCTTGAAACAAATTTATAAGCCAATGTGGGGTGCTTCTCCTGGTAATCTCCATAGCGTTCCACCAAGGGGACCACAGTTCCTTGTTGTGTTACTCTCAGGCCTTGCTGCACGCCGCAATCGCTCAAAGAATTATTTAAAAGTTCCTAAAGCTGAAACTTTCCTCCACTTTCTGAACTAGACCATCCAGTGGTGAGGCCCAGTTTTCTTAATTTTTATAAAGTTCTACAGCTGAGTCTGTGAAATTTGGTCCTGCGTTATTTGAGTCCTAGAATGACAGAGTTCGGACTCTGTGTTAGTAAAAGAAATAGGTTGACACTTATTAGAATCTGTCTTAGATTATAAAATGATGAGAGTCACACACAAAGTATTTATTGTCCATGGAAGTTACATGCTTAGTTTGTTGTGTTTCAGCTAACATGCTATTTTCCCAGGGCTGGATGTTTTTCCCTAGAATCATGGGATGCTGGCTGTCTCTTCTATTCTGAGGGATGGTGACATGTCAACAGATTTTTTAGCCAAGCAAATCTGTCATGGGGATTATGTACAGGCATTTCCAGATGACGGAAATATTCAAAAGAAACAGTTTCAAACTATCTGTTTTATTTTATTTTTTAAAGTACTGGTCTATATTTTGAAGAAACAAAACATTTTAAAAACTTGAGCTATTTAAGACTAGAGACAGATCTTCCTTACAGTTTTCAAATTTGTTTTTAGCATCTTACTATATTATTTCCAGATTCTTTACTTGGGAGATATTGATAATGATGACAACAAAAGCTAAGTAATACAGGAACTGTTCTAGGGCTACCTCTCATTTCATTCCAGAAAAGAGCCTTGGGAATGCCTTTCCACCACAAGAGGGCCACCCTGAGTCACTTCTGTTAGGAAGTTCTAGCAGGAAAGCAGGGCTGAGAGAGGCCATTTAGGGAGTATAATTTGAAGGACAAAGGAACTGATCTGTATTCTCCCCGTCCTGCCCCATCCCAGGGTGTTGCTACCCCACCTATATCTTCTACCAGAAATAGGAGACAGTATTATATTTTTAGTAATTGTCTAATCAAATGCCATTGACAAAGGAAGCGATTACTGGCTAGTCACAACTTTGCTCAGAAAAGGAGAGCTGCTACTCCCAATTAAAAGAACAAGAGAAATCCCCTGAAAGAACAAACAGTGAAACATCTCTCCAGACTACTAGACCCCTAGTTCAAAGAGGAGGTAATAAAAATGCTAAAGGAGTAAGAAAGATGATTGATAGAAGTGCAGAGCACTGTAACAAGGAACTAGAAACTCTAAAGAGGAACCAATTGAAGTTTAGAGAACTCAATTGCTGCGATTACAAACCCATCTAAAAAAAAAAGGAACAGCTAGCACACAAAAGGGCTGGAAGGAACAGTCAATATAGGTAAGCTTTGATCAGAGCCCGGGGAAAGTAGTCTTTTTCATTCGTGGGCCATGGAGCAGGGAGAGAGACGGAAGATCAAAAAGAGGAACTGTATGAGTGGTGCTAGATTTTGAGGGGCTAATGTGAGAGGTCTTGGTGCCCAGGTGCAAAGGAATATGGCATCGTGATGTGAGAAGGCTACGGTAAAGGATCTGGAGATGAGGGTCCAGGAAGGGAGGCCCACAGTCACACTTCGGTGTAGCCTTGGGTCCACTCCAATCAGAGGACTTCTGCAGAGACAGCTGGACCCACTCTCTACACCAAGATCTCTTAGTTAAGTCCACAGAGACTCTAACAATGCCTTGACGCCTTGGCCCTTACACTATATTCTTTTGTTGTCGTTGCCACTGAAATATTTTACACAGTAAGATTCCTTCATTCTTTCTTTTCCAATTATTTTGCATCTACCCTACTGTTTTTAATCCATCTACTTTCCACAAATATGAGTACTTCAAACAAATAGCTACTTGGGAATAAATCACATTCCCTCGAAAGTGACAAGTGTGACCAGAGGCATGAGTTTCTCTTCCTGGAGAGCTTTCTCACTCCAAGATTTGAAGGTCCATTGCTGGGGGATCCTCATTTTCCTTCAACTACCTCCTCTGGCTGCTTTCCTGGGGCTTTTTCCACTACATGGAGTCTAAGCAGGTAGAATAATGCTAAGACCTTCCATACAGTGGTTCTGGTGCTTCTGCAGATACACATTTCCTTTCAGGTAAAGGAGCTCAGATTCCAAAATGCAGAATAAATTAATTTTGCTGACTCATTATGTTAACCACCATCCCCTCCCCCCCTCAAAGTTCTAAACAACTGATCTAGACTGACACATAGGATGTCTATTTAAATAGTCTAAGTCTGTTTTATCTGTCCAGGAGTTAATAACACAGAGGGAATGACAAAGGGAATGGATTGTACAAAAATTGCACATGTTCATGAAAAAGAAAGGGAATTACAAACTAGATGCTAAACTGAGTTTTCTGACATTAACAAATAAAAGACACTATAAGGTATTTTTTTAAAAAAGCTCTTAAATTCTCTTTCCTTACTAAGCCATCTGAGGCAAGTGGACAAACTGATGAGCTTCTCTCTGCCCCTCAGACCCTTTAATTTTTCAAACACATAGGTTAAGGCAGGAACTTTCAACATGAACTCAAAGAGCTGACTTGCTGACTTCACAGGTACATTATGTCAAAGAATCTCAGAAAGGAACAAATCTTTGTCAGCCTTCGATGATCACTTATGCCTCTTGCTTGTTAACACAGATTTTATAAGCAGCTCAACTCAAAACACTCAGAAGAGACTACAGAAAAAAAAACATGTAAAACACACTTTTTCAGAATCAATGATTTCCAGAGTTCCATCTTTGGAGTCAGCAGTGTAACAAAGCTCCTGAAATAGTCGTATCATTCCTGAATACTTCAGGGTCCCTTCCCATTTTGTGAAATGAGTAACTCTTCTAAACGTTTCTGAAAGGCTCTAGTTTTTCAATTAGTGCAATCCTCCAACATACTTTTTATTTAATATCTATCTTGGTACAAGATAAAACTTTTAAATTATTTACCTAATATGCCTAAAAATGTTCTGATAATTTAAAAGAAAAAGAAACAAAACAAAAGCAAAATATTATGAACTGAACTTGAAATACCCTAAACAGAAATTTTGGTTTAGACAACATTCAAAGAAACATTCTCATCCACAAGTCAAAACAGTTACATGAATATTTTTTGAACGGCTGAAAAACTGCTGAACACCACTGATTGTATACTCTTATAGTAAATTTTATGAATTTATAAAATCTTACAATTTTATTTTCAGATGTTGGATTTTCATGGTATTTGATTTAGCTATAGGAAAACTCAGATAACTATGAACTAAGACAACCTTTTATAATTGTAACAATGAAATTGAATAATTAAGAAATGTCAATACATTTAAGCTTAGTAAACATAAACATCTGAGTCATAAGATAAGATGAGGTTCTTTGAGACATCACAGCCTGGTTTGACAGTGGGAAGTGAAAGGTGAAGATTTTTCCTTATTTTTAACAGGGAAGTGTTGCCTTTGCTGCTCCTGTTCTCTGATCAAGTGAGATTATAACAGCACTCTACTTGAAAGTGGTTCCTAAAAGTGCTGTCAACTTTTCCCACTTTCTGATATTATCCTCTACCACTTTCTCTTCAATCCTTATATTCATTTAGAGCATCTCACCCAAAGCATGACTCTAGCAAAGTGGGCTGTGGTTCTATAAGAATATAGCTACCAACACTGCATGAATATTTAGAGTTAAGGCTTAGCTACCAAATTGACATTCCGAACTTCACTGGCAGCTGATGAAATAACCGTATCCCACTCTACCACACAGATTGAAATGAAGGCTGGAGAATGCAAGCCAATACACATTCCAGGCTGAGCACTGAATTTTCCCTTGTTTTATGAGTTTGAGCCTTTTCTGCTTAAAAGCAGCCAATTGAATTCTTTTTTTTTCTTAAATCTAGGCCAAATTACCAAAGACACTCCTTCCTACACCCAAGAATGTGCACACAAAGGAATTTTTTGTTTGTTTGAACTTATTTTCAGTGTGATGTTTAAACAGCACAGATTCAAAGGTGCAAATATGAGAAGATTCCTTGTCTCAATAATTGGAGGATTTTGTTTTCTTCATGAACAAAGAAGCCTGGGTGTTCCCCTTTTAGAGCTAGCTTTATACAACAAAGATAATGCAAGGAACAGGATCAAAGGGGAGGGGAAGGAGATATTGGGGATTCTCTTTCTGAGGTCTTGGGTGCCATCTTTGTTAACTTTTCTTCCCATGACTATGCCCTGTGGTGTAAGGGAGAGATGCACCCTCGATCCTTGGTGCTCATAGAACAGCCTGAAATGCCAAGGAGGAGGAGGCAAGGGACAAGGTCACCTTGTGCCTGCTGGCAGTTTGCTGAGACCACTTCCAACTACCGGCCCCCAGCAGGCCCCTAAGATAGATGTAGGTCTGAATTCTCTGACACTAGGTGCATTTCCTATCGTACACCACAGTGTGTAGAGGTGTGTGCGTACACACAGGCACAAACTGAGAAGCCGGCTATGCACTGGGTAGAGCACAGTTGGAAAGAGCCTCCAAGTCTGTCCTGTTCCCCCTCATCATTATCTTACTGGGGTTGCATATATGAAGAGCCTGGATGGAGTTCAATATTGTCTTGAAATTCTTCTACAAAGTCAATGCCTTAGGAAACCATAGGTAAGATTAATACCCTGTTGCCAGGATGACTTAATTCCTCACAAGATATCTGAGGGCAAGGCTGGTGTTTTGGTTAGCCCAGCCATCCCTTGGTTAGCATCTCCTTTCTTGTTCAGGTCACAAGATATTGTTGAGGTATATGTACCTGCCCTGCATTGATTTATGGTATTATTCCATCCAAGAATGCCTAGGGATTTTATTGTGTCTCTTAGGGAATTCTAACATGCTCTCAGGTATGCAATGAACAATAAATTGCAACCACAAACCTTTTTTTGCACTTCAATAATAGAACATGTCAGAGTTAGCTGTTTACATGTCTGTCCTGGTCAGTCAATCAATTGAAAGCTGTGAAAAAGTAGAAACTGAACCTCAATTTCCTCTATATCTAACATAGGGACACTTCAAAATGTTTGTTAAGTAGGGGCTTTCCTGGTGGCGCAGTGGTTGACAGTCCGCCTGCTGATGCAGGGGACACGGGTTCGTGCCCTGGTCCGGGAAGATTCCACATGCCGCGGAGCGGCTGGGCCCGTGAGCCATGGCCGCTGAGCCTGTGCGTCCGGAGCCTGTGCTCCGCAACGGGAGAGGCCACAACAGGGAGAGGCCCGCATACCGCAAAAAAAAAAAAAAAAAAAAAGATTGTTAAGTAGACAAAGGATCCATGCTCTATCTTTTTGCTCCATTCTCACATCTCTTTGTGTGTATGCTTTCTCGTCTGGGTTTGGAGGGTAGAATCAGTTGGCATCCATCATTCTTGCTGGGACACCATATCCTCTCTGTGGATCACATGGGGAAGCTTTGTAGCAGAGATGACTGTATAATGACAAAGTGGTGGTTTGTTAGGGTGTGTGTGTGAGATCATCTTGAGGCTTTAATTCAGCATTCACATGTGTCTGTATCTCCAAGTGTGTGTGTGACCCTGCACACACACGACATTGACCTCGGTTCTCCTTTCTGTCATGTATTATTCCTATTCGTCTTCTCTGATATTGTTTGCTTTAAACACCTGTATGAATGAATGGGGAGTTTTCTAACACTATCACCAGTGTGGAAAGAGAACTGCTTTGTCATTAGAGGGCTTGTGGCAAAGGCCGTATGACAAAGGTGGAAATGCCCTAGAGAGGATACGCATATCCACTGAATGCCTGGAACTTTAAGGTCTACTAAAACCTAGACAACTGATGATTCTATACAGCTATTATCACATGGTTTACTATAACCTTGGTATAAGCTGTATCTACATATTTTTGATAATTCAAACATCTAAAGAATTGGTTCTTGGGACTTAAAAAAAATATATATATATAAAAATGCTTGGGCTCATACATTCAGTTTCAATTAGTGTGAAGTAGGGTCTCAATTCTAAAAGCATGCCAGGAATTCTGATGCATGGCTAAGGTTGAAAACCACTGATCTAGATATTTAGTTCTTGATTCTCCTTGTGGTAAAGAAAGTTTCAATTCTAAAGCCAGTTTCTTAAAGCCACACAGGGTACTGATATCCACGATCCTTCTGAAGTGAACAAGCACACTGCATGCCATGCTTCCCCACACGGATAATGTTAGGAATCTGGGCAGGACAATTATTTGAAATTCTGACCTCTTCCCTCTAAATGCCAATGAACTTCCAGTCATTGTGACTGGAATCGGCAACACCTCCATAAGCTACCAAATGCTCCATAGGCAGCTGAGAGTCATTGCTTAGCTGGCTGTATCTGGCTCCCAAGGCAATAAATATTTCAGATAAATTTCAGCCTCAAACATTTACCTTCAGTTCCACTTCCATTGCCAAAATGGTTCCTCTGAGATGGTGGTCTAGGGGTTGACCAAGGATCTAACAGACAAATTTTGATTTTTAAAGTGGTTGCTTTTCCTGAGATGAAAATTTTTTAAAAGTAACACTTGAATAATTAAGTATAGCATTTATGTTATTTCATTTGTTCTTGTCATGACGTTCTATCTAGCCATTTGAATCTCTAAGACAAAAAGCCCCAAGTATGTAGTGACAGATTCGAACTGTTGGTCAACCACTCCTCACTCCTGGTCTCTCCTCCCCTCAAAACAAAACAAAATGAAAACCAAAATTAAATTGAAAACCATGGAGATTAAGAGCAGGTATTATAAACTAAATTTTAAACTATTATGTAGTTTTTCTTTTTATTAAATTAATACTCAAAGGGAAACTGACATGCTGGGGGATGAGGACTCAAAAGACTGTTGCCAGTACCAAATTTTGTATTACAGCAAAGGTTTTCCATATATTATTTTTTATGCTGAGGGCAAGATACTTCACTTTACTACAGATTTTCATATCCACCAACCAACATGCAAATATCTCTACGTCTGTGACGTCAACGAGTGCTAGTATTTCTGAATCTTGGTGACAGTAGTGCAGTCCAGCTTTCCACTCTCTAAATTGCCAATGAGGTTGACAGAATAGGACCTTTTGGGTACAGGAAACCTATCCAGGCCACTTTAGGTAGGAGGAGGAAGGGTAATGTTGAGGTTCACCAAAGTAAGTTTGTTTAGAGAGCAACTCCCACTGGAACTATGCTACTGGCTTTGGACTGTGATTTAATGAAATTCTACAGAATGACTATTCTTTTCCCTACTCAAAATATTTAATATACTGTATTTCTAGCATATTTCCTGCTCCAGAAGCAGTTCTGTGTGGTAACCTATTATAAAGGACAGGACTCCAGGCAAAAACTTGATTAGCAATATATGGCTCCAAGTATAACAGGTAAATGCAGAAATGGTTGGTTTGGTTGGAATGGTTGAAGCTGGTCAAATGTAGTAGGATGAAGATAATCACTTTCTCAATGAACTAAGGCCTAATCCACTCTCATGCTTCCAAACACATCTTTTTAGACAGAACACCATCAGTATCACTATAAATAGTTTAGTTCCCATGATGGTCACATTTCATTTGTTCACCATAATTTTCATTGATATTTATTGGTTATCAAAATTATGTTGTTAGTCTGTTGCAACCTAGCAAAAGTACTTTATAAGTCTATATATTTCCTAAGATGTGACCAACTTGTGAATGTCCAGCTTTTGAATTATCATCATAGTCAAATACTGAGAAATAATTGAGAGACCTAGGCAATTTTTACAGTCATTCTTACAGTGATTTAAGAAGAGTGCAAATCAAGATGTAAAAGAAAGAAGTAAAAATTAAAATGATTTATAAAAAGAGAAGTCATACTTACTCCCTTACCTGAAACATTTAATGCTCAGGCTTCTTATTGAATTTAGTAGTGGTAAGATGTGTCTTTTTAAAGAAATAAGCAGTCTTCAGTGTTTTTACAGCATTGGTTACTACAGAAATTATACTTCTTTTACTTCTTGTCTTGAAGGGTGAACAAAACAAACAAACTGAAAATACTACAATGAATGGTAAATGATGAGAGATTTACAGTACAAAAAACAGTGTAAAAAGGAAGACAAGTTTAAATATTGTTGTGTAAGAAAGTGATGAAAATAATACAAGAATGAGAATAAGTAAAATGATAGGCTGGAACATCTGGGAAGGTAAATGCAAAGACAAAAAGAAGAATTCATTAATAATAATTTTTAAAACTTAAGTTTATATCAACTAATCTAAGCATTCATTCAACTTACAACAGAGAACCCTCCCTTATATATATTTACAAAGTCTGAAAACCTAGTATTATGTACAGTACTTTCTCTCACTCTGATTTCTATCTCTTCACCCTGAGAGTATAATTGAAAAGCCACATACTCAAAGTATTCAAAAATCTGAAACTAGGAAATTAAAAACCAGCTATGTGATATAATACATAGAGGAAAAATATCTTTAACGTTTCGAAATTCAACAAGTTTCATTATAAAAGTTTTTTTTTTTTTTAATAGCAAAGCAAAGCAGCATGCAAGATAAATAAGCGATAGGGTTGCAATTTTTCTAGTTGTGACTAACAAGCAGTTAATCTAATATCATGCTTCTGTGTATAAACTGATGTTTAAGTTTAACCCTCTTGCGTGTCTTAAAAGCCATGCATGCTGTTGTTCTTCCGTGGGTTCTCCAACGGATACAAGATACCAGCCTTGCTAGAGGAGTAGCACTGCCTGTTTGTTTTATAAACTCTCTTCCGTGCTTAACCCTGACAAAATGCATCAGTCTTTGGCCACCATACCTGGCTAGAGCAGATCAGTCCAACTCATCGGGTGTGTCTCTACAATTAGGATGAAGGAAAAATGCTGGTTTTCCCTGTTCGGGAATAGTTACTACCATTTCTCTGAATTAGTGTTGCCTTAAAGCTAAGGTATAACACTCCTTCCCCAGTCCTGAGATTCTCCGTTATAGAGCCGACAGTGATTTTCTCTAGAAATAAAGATCATGTTACTTCGACGTGTGGTAGGTACATCAGCGGCTCCTATTTGCTCCTCTTGGTAGGGATCCAGACACAATATCATCTCTCTTTACCTCTGGTTTCTACATTCTTTCCAGGAGTTATGCATCAATCCTGATCATTTAGTGATTTGAAAATATTTTAAGCTTAATCTGAATCTCGGCTCGAAAACCACAGATCAGCAATTGAAGATTTCTATTCGGAATCTTCTTGCAGCTCAATCTATTAGAACCCGTAGAGTAATACTGAAAATGTCGACCTTCAATAATCATATATTTTAGAAATCCTTTCATCTTTACACAAAAACTGGGGGTGGGGGGTGGTGAGAGAGGGAGGCGGGTAAATTTCCCTTTTAAGCAAAACAGAGGGAGAACAGTTGCTAAGTGATTGGATTACGAAAACCTCAGGCCTGAAGCAGGACAGTGTGAAAGAACAAGTGCGCCATGGGGCTTCCAAGCCCAGAGAGGCTCGGAGCTGGGACTTCCCTAAAGCGGGGCTTGGAGGTCGGTGCGCGGAGTCGCCCCTCCAGGGACCGCGGCTCCGCGGACCAGCCTCACCATCGCCGTGGCTCGCAATAGGCAGAACTGTACCTGACTCACGGATATGGGCTCCTCGGCGCCGGCGTCGTCCGCGGACTTGGGCACCTCGAGGCGGTCGATGAAGGTCTGCAGCTCCTTGCGGAAGGCCTTCATCTGCGCGTTGATGCGGTAGAGCAGCTCGTGCTCGCGAATGCGGCTGCCATCGTCCTCCTCGTCCATCAGTCCGAACAGGTCCCCGTTGGCCACGTAGATGCGCGCCTCGGTGATGATGGTGCTGGTGTCAGCGATGAGCCGGTCGATGGTCTTGCCCAGGCGCTCAGCCTCCGAGCGGATGTCCTTCATCTGCTGCCGGTCAGAGAAGCTCTTGGGCCAGGGCCCAGGCGCGGGGTAGAAGGAGCGGGTGGGCGTGAGGCAGCGGATGTTGCGCACCTCCTCCGAGTCGCTCTCGCCGCCGATGGGCCCTTCGCGCTTGCGGTGCGGCGGCCGCGAGTCGTCGTCGCTCTCCTTCTTGCCCGCATCGCTCTCGGCGTCGCTGTCGCGGGGGCTGCCGCGGATGCCCAGGTGCGAGGCCAGGTCGTAGCGCTGCATGTTGGACATGAGCACGCGGTTCTCGTACTGCAGCTGCATGACCTTGCCGCTGAGCTCGTTGATCTGCAGGCGAGCTGCCTTCAGCTCCTCCTGCAGGGCCTCTGTCTTGGCGCTGTCGTGGTGCCGCGCGCTCTCGTGGCCGCCCGACTTGTACTTGTACTTGTTGAGCTCCGCCGTGATGCGCTTGTTCTGCTCCTCTAGGTCGGCCACATTCCTCCGCAGCAGCTCAGTCTCGTCTTCCACCAGCTGCAGGTGCTGCCGCAGCTCCGACAGGGATTCGCTCTGCTCCCGCAGGAGGGGGTTGGCCGAGCCGTTAAAGTCGTCGCCCTTCAGGTCATCCAGTTCCGCCTTCAGGCCTCTGTTCTCCACCTCCAGTTCGACGATTTTTCTGCCAAGGATGTTGGCTTCTTCCTCCACCAGCCTCAGCCGCAGCTTAAGCTCAGCCTCTCTGGTGCTGGGAGGCCCCCCGGCTTCTCCTTTAGGCAAAGGACTGTCCAGATCCCCATAAAAGGATCTGTACTTCTGGAGCTCGTGTTCGAATCTGTCCTTTTCTTTGTCAATCTTGGCCATTTTCTTTCTCATCAAAGCAGCTTCTTCCTTCACGAACTGCAGCTGGCATTTCAGATCTTCATTGTCCTCCTCATTTGGGGAAAAAAAAGGGAAGCGGACAGGAGATCATTTTTGTGTAAATAAAACAACCAAAAAGGGACACCTGCAAAAATAACTCTTTTTTCTTGTAAATAAGATTTAATGAGACAGAGAGACAGAGAAGTAGATGCTGTACATTTTTTCCAAATCATTTAAATTCTTTGGCAGAGAAAAGATTAGGACAATATTACATCCTGGAAACCAAAAGAGAAGGGAATATAAAAAGAGAAAAACTGTGGTCATCACTATTCAGAGAATTATATGTTCTTGCTACATACAACTGTTTGGCTGTCATTTTCAACAATGTTCATTTTGTTTGTTTTGTTTTTCTCATGGTTTGAGTTCCCCTGACTGTAGTAAATATGAAACCTCTTCCCCGGAAGGAGCATGTGGCTTAATATGTACTCACTGCCATTTATTGAGCTCTGACTCTCAGCCAGATACTGTAAAGTTCTTCACATGTATGACCTAATTTAACGTGCAGAGTAAGCTTATGAGTAGGTATTAAAATTCCTGGTTTAAAGATGTTCAATAGCTTGTTCAAGGTTACATAGCTCATAAGTGGCAAAGGACAAAGATGAAATTGGAATTTGGTTCTGACACTAAAGCTTAGTTTGGCACATGATCACTCGGCCATACAGCAAGTAATCTGTCCCCCATCTTTATTCAAGGGAGAATTGTTTTTAAAGGGCTTTAAAGTAGGGAAA
>NW_006773042.1:124660-156719 GCF_000442215.2 Lipotes vexillifer | reverse complement strand
GCTTGAAAGTAGGGAAAGTTTAACACTGGAATGGTCCATCCAAGAAGAAATTGGTAAGTGTTCCATCTAGATCACTTTTAAAATTGAATTTATTTCCATCAGTCTGAAATGGATAGAACAGGTTCTGCCTGGTAAAAGGATGATGGAGTAGACCCTTTTAGAAGGGTAGACCCTTTTAGAAGTTCTTCTCACACATTCTTAGGACAACCTTCAAACCCTAATCATTAACTAAATGGAAAACTACAAACAGAAAAATGGAAATCAACTCTTTCTCAGAGAGCTAATATAAAAACACATTATTATGTCCAAGGACATATTTCCCAAGGACAATTTTCCAAATCTCTCTTTTAAGTATGCACTTTGGGCATACCATGTAACTTCTGTGGACTTTGGCTTCCTCATTTTAAAAAATGGGAAGGAATAAAAATGCCTTCCTTTTCCAGCACTGAGTCAGCTGTGTTTGAGATGAATTCTGGTAAAAAAGTAGCAACCACTGATGGTGAAGGTGAGGAGAATAATGAGCTCCTGCCAGAGATGCTCAATAAATATGGCCCAGAGCTTTTGCGAGAGAAGAGATGGAAAGCAGGGCACTGGGCTCCTATGCTCGCATCCACTAATAAGAATTAGATGGGGGCTCCTATGCTCCCATGCTCCCATCCACTAATAAGAATTAGTATGAGAGTTGCTGAGTGTGCAGAGCCTGAATATCACATTCCTTATATCATTATATCCTCACATCAGCCCCACGAGGAAGATGATATACTATGTCTACTTTGCAGATAAGGCAGCTATATGGTAGAGCGCAAATTAATGTGACAGAGCACATCTGTATTCAGACTGATTCCAAAAATCATATTTTTTCCACTGCACTTGTTGGGTGAAAAAGATGCATGAGAGGAAAAAAGTAGGGCAATGAGGTAAAATAACAAAATCAGATGTGCTGGCTTGTATGCTTCCCTTTAGAAGGGGTTTAGAAGAAAAGAGAGAAGCACAGAGAACTGAGAGAACTCCAGAAGCATAGTGAAAAAGGATAAGAATATACGTCACCGATAGATTCAATGTGAGAATCCGTTTCACAAGCAAAGAAAGAAGCTGCGCTGCAAGAGACTATGTGTTCGGGCCCCTGAACTAATTCTGTGAGGATGAAACCAAGGACGTATTACAATGTCTAATATCACATCAGCAGAAGAGTCAAAGATAACCCCAATGTTTTGAGCTTGGTTGTCTTGATGGACGTGTTGCCAATAATAGGGACAGAGACTGAACAAAGAGGATCAAGTTTTATGGGAAGAATATGGATTTAAGTACATTAAAATGCTGCCTTTGAGGTGTGTCGGTGGAGGGATACCCAGTGGAAACATCTATCAACAGGCATGTGGAATCTCAGGCCCAAGATTACAGCGCTGGACCTAGAGGACAGCTCAGGCCCAGAGGGGAGGACATGAGGATGAGATGCATAGAGGTGACGGTTGAAGCTATTGCAATGGCTTCAGAGGCAAACAAAGAGGAGAAAAAAAGAAAGGGAGACTGAGAAGAAATGATTAAAAGTTGGAGCACAGAGCAGGAGAGTCAAAGGTCATTAAAGCCAGAATTAGAAATAATGTCTGAATAGAAAGTTGACCAACAATATGCATATCAAATATGCTTTTATCTAGACTAGGCTCTGTTGGGAAGTAAGAGCAGGTGAGAGCAGGTGAGACTGGGAAGCTAGCTGGGCTGCATGTTCTATCAAAGTCCTTGATTGCAAGGCAAGGCCTTTATTTGCTAGTAAGAAAAAAAAATGTTATAATACTGCACTTTGAATCTAACCAAAATGGCAATGGATGTGATATAAATCACAGACTGGAACAGAATAACACTTCGCTGGACTACGTAAAGCAAATATAAAAGAGGAGGATATTTGATTTGTGTAAAGGGATGAAAACATGAAAAGTATTTTAAGAGTTGGACCTATATTGCATGTAACAAAGTCATGATAAAGAAGGAAGGAGAATGATGCGCATGATGATTATTTTATTTATTTTAAGAGAAATCTTTTCAAGATACCACGTATGGTAGTTTCTGCAATGACCAAAGTTTAAGAATCCTGTATGCCAATGTGCCCTGCATCCTCATCCTATAACCTAATGGCAGGGAAATCCAATATATAAGTGTGAAATCATTAAAATCAGAGATTGTATGGAAAGTGCCTGGTTGAAATGTAACTGATCAGAAACGCCTGCTCCTGTTTTCACAGTGAATGCCAGTCAAGAAACATTACAATGCTTTGAGATGTGAAGCAAGCTGTCTCTTATTTTTGTGTATGTTAAAGACTCAGTCTTGAGAAGATAGAGATGACATAAGAGGAAGGGGAACATAAAGATGATGAGGGCCCAAAGAAGTGAACTGAGCTTGGCTTTAACCTAGCCACTACTGGAAGCTAAGTTGCACTCTGATAAATTACATATATTAACTCATTTAATCTATACAACTCTCTATTATGACCCCATTTTAAGGATGAGGAAACAACTTGTCTAAGGCCATGCAGCTGGTATGTGGCAGAGATTTCCACGTAGGCAATCTGACCCTAAAGTCACTGTTTCTAACTGCTATGCAACACCATTTCTCAGTATATAAAGTCACTGTGCTGCTGGAGGAACATGTGAGGAATACATAGAAGAAACTGAACAAAATGAAATTAAAAGCTATATAAATACTAGCAGGTTGAACCATATGAAATTGCCATTTGTGTAGGTCAGAACCAACAGCATGTTGGCAATTTCATATGGCTCATCTAGAAAAGGGGGGCATGGGAGTATTCAAAAGTGCATATTGATCCTGCTGCAGAGTGCCAGACACTAGACACCGATGAGTGCAAGCTGAATAAGATGGCCCCTGCCTACAATATGCCCTGGCTAAGTACGGAAGATGAATATGTAAATATGAATTACAACAATATAGGATGCTTGCCCTAACGTAAGTATGTGACTCAATGGTCCTCAACCTTGACTAAGCAATAGAATCATCTATGGACTATTTTATAATTGAGATCTCCCATCTGAGACAGTCCAATCAATCTTCTGGGGTGGGTTTTTGAAAAAAGACAGGTAATAACCTCTGAAAATAAATGAATTGAAAATGATAGCAGGGACTTCAAAGGCCATAATAGCGTCCTTGTAAATTTCCCAGGACATTTATGTGCATGAAATAAAAGCTGGTGGATTGCAACATGTCTTGACTGTTGTAAGGCCCCAGGTCCCACTGAGAAGTTGATGAAAGCTGCATATGTCTTTTGCAGAAAAGTGCCCCTGTACACATGGAGTGGGGGTCCACAGAGCCAGGAACAAACAGTTAAGAATTCCTGGATTAGAGAATGTTGTTGAAAAAAATAAATAAGCTTTACCATGGGAAGTATAAGAATAGGACAAACATGAGTTAAAAAAATAAACTGTTGATTAAAGCTGACTTAATTTTTAGAACGGGGAGCATATAGCACCTCTCCCTCAGTGAGGTGGAGAAGAGAACTGATGCATAAAATTATGGCAAAGACACAGTGGGAGAGTTGTGGTGACAGAGCACAACTGAGTTCAGCTGAGCACAACTGAACTTATTAAGGGGATGATGAGAAAGGTGCAAAAAGGAGATGATTTTGGTAGGAGACTCTGGGATTCTAGAACTGCCGAGGCCTATAAATGTTCATGTCCAGTACCAGGGGAAAAATTAACCAAGGATAGAGCAGGGAGAGCGAGGAAGAGGAAAATTAACAATTAATATGTTATGCTTTTAAAAAAATGCGTGAGATCAACTTTTTCAAATTTTGAATATTTAAGTATTGCTTTAGTTAAAATTATTATCTAATGAGAAAACCCCTCGTAAGAATAAAAAAAAGTACATATGCTACAGTCCTATAGATCCCAACTTACACATTTAAAAATCAATATCTAGCCAAGTATTTTTAACGAGCCATAATATCATAGCTGTCCCTAAATAGTTCCTCTTCTGTTTTAAAATCTCCTTTATTACATCCACCAGCACCTCTGCTCACCCTAAAAGCAGACCTAGTCTTTACTGTGGCTGTGTTTCTAAGTCTCTTAACAAGCCCATGTTGAAGACACATTTTAAGTTTTATTTTTATTCCTTAATTTCCTTTCTTTTGCTTCCCCAGTCATTGGTAGAGAGAACCACTTCATTCTAGGACTCTCCAAAGCCATCAGGAGTCTCTCTCTCCCCTCTGCCACCCTTCCTACAACATTCCTATCTTTACTCTCTCCTGATACTATAGGAATAGCTATTCTATTGTCCTTATTAATTATTAGTGAACAAGATGGGTACAGTTCTTAAATGTAGCAACACATAAAGTACTAATGACATTCTGCTGTGTGCTTACAATGCAAAAGCAATAATAACAGGGATGTTAGTGCTAGCTTTTAAAGAAAAGATACTGAATGCGTTATATTGTCTCCTGCATCTACAGCTACATAATTGATATGCATACTTTAACTCTGTTTTACATGAGTGTATCTGGTTACTATGTCTACTTATAGATGTAGCTTATTATTATATACATTTAGAGATGTTTGATGTACTAGCTGAAATTTTATTTCCACATACCTCTGTGGGAGTCTGTTGAGCCTTCTTTTCAGATTTTGGCAAATCTTTGCTTCCTCTTCTCTTTAAAGATAGCTGAAATAAAGCATGAATAGATTTAGTTTGGTAAACTACAATTTTAATTCAATTTTATATTTTTAAGTATCCTAATTTCCTATGATAAAACCAAGCCAAATGAAAAGTGTTAGTTTAATAGCCATAAGGGAGGGGAAAAAAACCAAACCAGATAGATTTATATATTTTACTTTGGATGGGGATATATATCACAATAGAAGAGTAGCTGGCAATTATCAAGTTGATTTGAGAAATACAGGAAACCTACTATAAAAATGCAGAAAAGCAATTTGGAGAAAATTTAGATCGATAACTCAATATATTATATTATCCAAATGAAAGAAATCCTTGTTAGCATTCTACATCATTAAAGAAAAGAAAGGAATACGGTATTATTTGCAGTTGGACTTAGGTTGTTATAAGCTTATAAAGACAAACTTTCAGTGGATTTACGTAGAATTCGAAGAATTTCATTCTTTCCTCACCACATATGCATGTAGACAAACAGGATACACATGTTCATATACACTCTTCCACACACATGTAATACAGTAGGGAATAGTAGGGGTTATAGTAAAATGGAGATGGCATGCTCCATCTAAAGGAGCCGGCTGAGAGGGAATTAGGAATGTAGGCTTTTTCAAAAGAAGCTGGACATCTGGATTTTTATGTAAAATCTCCCCCATTTTATTGGCTGGCTCTAATTGAAATTCAAACAAATAACACTTTGTAGGTCAAAAAATACACATCTAGTGTCAAATCCTTTCATGGACCAGCAGTATTGATCCCTGGTGCTCAGTTCCATTTCTCACCACCATTAAAATAAAGTTCCTCTGTATGAATAGTAACTGTATGTATGAATATCTACCATGTACCAAATACTGAGCTGGATACACAATTAAATAATGTACCTACCATTAGTAAGCTCACAATTTAGCGTGGGAGACAGGGATGCAAACAAAGTACAAGTTGGCAAATGACATGCTTTAGGTTCTGTAAAGAAGGGACTTTGTCCTAGTGTGGCATCACCACCATGAGAATAATAGTTGCCACACAGCAGATGTTGAAAAAAATATTTGCTGAACTAATGAGTGAATATGAAATATGAGATTCTGAGGTCAAAGAGGAGGATGGAGGTACAGGCTGACAGTAAAAGGAGGCACGGTTTCTCTAAAGAGCAGGCTTCATGAATTTGCCAAGAACTGCAAATTAAATTCTTCACATGTTAATTTCTAACCCAGTTCCAGTGTTAAATGCTGGCATACGTTCATGCTGCAACTGCTTTCATTCAGTATAAAAAGGAAACTACAGAGCCAAATGAATATTCTACGTGGTTATTTATTTCTCGTTCAGACATTCTCCATGTTGCTTGTATAATTTTCTTAGAAACAGAAGCTGTGGGGACTGATTCACCATAACCAAAAGTGATTTAGGAACCAAGCAGCAAAAACAGTCTCAAGAAAACCAAGAATATAGTGAGCTGAACTAGGGAATTCTGGAACATTCTGTATAGGGGCTACCTACAAAGAACCACCTAAGTTTATTTTGTTAAATATTTATGGAATGCTCTTACTTTGAATTTACTCCATTATATGTTTATTTAGCACTTACTAATGCACTTCATAAGGTACCATAATAAAAACAGCACAGTCTCTGCTCATTATGAGGTTCCTGATTTACTTGGCAAATGGTCAATTCAGTCTGCAATTTAATACAGTGCAATGAAAGCAATGATAATGCAGAAGCAATATTAACTGGCATTGATTGAGGACTAATTCATGTCAAACACTTTATATACATTACCCCAACTAATTCTTAAAACACCCCTTTAGTCTCCTTTTGCAGATGGTAACACTAAAGCTTAGAGGTTAACTAGATTATGTAAATCAGTGGTTCTCAAAGTACGATCCCAGAACAACATCAGCAGTGTCACTTGGTAACTTGTGATAAATGCAAATTCTCGGGACCCATCCCAGAACTACTGAATCAGAAACTCTGGAGATGGGGCCTAGTGAGCCACAATTTAACCAGCTCTCCAGGTGATTCTGATGCATGATAAACTGTGAGAAGCGTTGGTCTGAAGTCACTGCCTGGTAAGTAGCAAAATCAGACCTTGACCCAAGTCTTTCTGATCTTTATTATTTGCTAGATCACAAAGAAGAAAGGCTTAATCCAGTCTAGGGCTGGAGATGGTATGGGGAACTAGAGATGATTTCCAGAAAGAAGTAACAGCTTATCTTGAATCTGGTAGACGAGGACTAACACAGCTAAAGATGGAGAGGAGGGCGAAGGGAAGAACAAAGCATTCCATGTAGAAAGACCATTTCTGGAACACAAAGAAATTTGGGATGGCTATAACAAAGTGTAAGGAGAGGGTGACATGGGATTTACTATCAGATCTTGAAGGACATTGAATAAAGTTTGGATTTTACCTCAAGTCAAATTATTGTCCTAAGGTCAATCAGAAGTATTAAGAGGTTTAATTACTAAGTTATTAATTTACTAAATTTAATTATCCAATTAATTAGAATAATTAAATAAATCATAATGATTAAATTACATTATTAGATTAGTTAAATTTAATTATTAAATTACATTATTATTAAAGGAGTATCCATAATCAGATTGTCATAGAAGAAATACAAAGACACAAAGGTGGCAGTCCAAATGACCATGAGGTAAAGGGATGACATGCAAGTGAAATGAGGGAAAGTATGCTCTGGTTCTGAGAACTTTTGGGGGGGGGGGGTTGTTTTTCATTCATTCCACATATATTTGTTGAGTTCTGGCATATATACGGTACAGTATGGTTATACAAATATGAGAAATATTTTATTCCCCTCCCAAAGAGCTGTTTATGACGGTAAAAAGAATGCAGATAATTAGTTAAAACAGTAGACAGAATTAACTGCATTTATGAATAAAGAACAAACAAACGATTGAGAGAGCAAAGAAACAGCTATGGTTCCAGATGTGGGGAAATCAGAGAAAATCACCCAAGAGCGCTGACCTTTGAAGGACGTGCAACATTTCAACAGAAATAAAACCAAGTAAACAGCAAGGGCAAAGGTGTGGAGGACAATAGCATGCCCTACAGATGAATGGAGACAGAGACACTATAGAGACGAGATAGAAGACGCTTCAAGGACTGAGGTCAGCTTGTGGAGATGAGAAATTTAGATTTTATCCTGTGGGCAATGTAAAAATGAGCCCTCTAAATTAATACAAGAGAAATGCTAAAACTAGGCCATCCTTTCTTAAGAGGCATTTTCTATTTTACTTTTATTTAAACATCACTCAAGTGGTGGGTCAAACTCAAAGCTTTGAGAGAAGGTTTCCCCCTAAATAAAAATATATTGCCTTTAAGGAACCCCCAGGACTACCTGTACCTTTAAGTATCACATTTAAATTTTCAATAAATATTTAATCATCTTTTCGTATTCCTGTAAGCTTTTATTAACTTTCTGACCCCAATGAAACAAAGATGAGAGATTCATTTGGGGAGAGAAAGCTGGAGAAATAAGGTAAGTCTAAACAGTCTCTTTCCCATGAGGATAAAATTTTGTCACAACCCCCCCCCCACCCCGCGCCGAATCATACCATCCCACATTCATGCACTAAATCTAGGAACCTCTCTATAAGGGGACCAGTTTAGGAGGCTAGAACTAAATCTCACATTTTCATCTTTGTTCTCAAAGTAGGCACTTCAGGTGGCTCTCTAGATAAATATGTTGAAAACATGTCTTGTCCACATCTTAATCCTTTGCATTCCCATCCACAGCTATCCAAAAGAGACTGCTGTTCTTTTTATCCATGTGAAGGCCAGGAATTAGAAAGTTTTACCAAAAATTGTTTGCACAGCAATTATATAAATTGGATTTGTGTTCTAAAATGTTTTGAGACTGACTTTTCTCCTCGATTAAAATTTGGTACACTTCTTAATATGTGATCTCTTTGCGTTTTTAGCAATTAAACAACAGAGAAGAACCTGTCTAAAATGCTATTTTTATACATATTATTTGTACAAAAATCTCCTATGTTTTTAATAAAATTAAAGAGGGATCCATTTGTACAGTGATTAAATCAAGAAGGAAACTATAACTGTATTAATATAGGATTTATGGAGCAGTAAATGTGTGCCATGTACTTCTCTAAGTACTTAATATGTATCCATTCATCTAATCTTACCAGTCTTAGGAGTTTGCCACCATTATCCAAAGCACACAAAGGATAAACCACTTAGCTAGCAAGTGTTAGAGCCAGGATGTAAGTTATCCAGCTTCACAGCTTTTGCTCTGAACAATTACATCCCACTGCTTCTCCATAAGAAGTAGATGGTTATATTATTTCTGGGCATATCCTTCTGTATGCTATTACATCATAGCTACATGGGTTTGAGGCACCAGTTTACATATATTACACATGAGCAATGTATTTTTCTATTGTCAACAGAGAAGTCAGCAGAAGTGACGAATACACTCACTGGTTCTCACAGTCGTCCTGTGAATGCTTGTGACTTCAGGGTGACATTGGAAGTGAGGCATGGGGATTTCTGACTGAAGGCTGGAGGAAAACTGAAAGAGCCAGGAACTCTGGCTCTGCTACCGTCTGAATGTTTGTGTCTCCTCAAAGTTCATATGTTGAAATCCTAATGCCTAAGATGGTGGTAACAGGAAGTAGGACCTTTGGGAGGTGCTGAGATCATGAGTGGAGCCTTCAACAATGCGATTAGCGCCCTTTTAAAAGAGACCCCACGGACCTCTTGAGCCTCTTCTGCCATATAAGTATACAAGTTTGTGACCTGGAAGAGGGCTCTCACTTGGCCATGCTGGCATGCTGAGCTGGGACTTCCCAAACTGTGAGAAATGTATTTCTGTTGTTTATAAGCCAACCAGTCGGTGGGATTTTGTTATAGCAACCCAGTTTGAAAGGGAACAGGAGAGGCTCTTGTCCCTAGAAGTCCTCCTCCTTGCCTTGTGTTACATCCTTGACACCTGGCAGAGGAGGGGCAGGTAAGAGCACCCAGAGATCTTGCCCACGACCACATTCTCCACTCTCTCCCCTCAACGTATGAGGCAGGGTCCCAAGCTTTATATGAGACATGATCTTGAGAAGCAAAGGGAATGTGGGTGAAGGAGGCATGCTAGGATGATCAGGTCTTGTTACTCTTCTCTGGCAAATCTTCCAGTGGTTTTCCAGCTCGCTCAATCAGAGCCATGCTTTACTAAGGCACAGGAGACCTTGACTACACACTGGATTTGTCCTGGTAACATTTTAAAAAGACATGACCAGGCCTCAACCCAGACAAATTTCAATAGATTCTGGGGTTGGGCTCAGGAATTTTTTCCAATCTCCCACAGTGGGTAAAATGTACAGCTGGCTCTGAACCACAACCCTGCGCTATGTGGTCAGCCCTGCCCCCCACCCCAAACAAGATCTCCAACCTCATCCCCACCTCACTTCTCCTCTCCTTTCCCGGCTCCAGTGTCACCAACATCCTTGTGGTTCCTCAAACATGTCAAGCATGCTCCAGATTGGGCCTTTCCTCTGCCTGCAACACTCTTCCTTCATACACTCTCACCACCCACTCCCATAGCTCATTCAGGGTCCTAATTAGAGAGGCCCTCCCAGACCACTTGGTATAAAAAAACAGGGAAGCCCCTATAAAATACCTCCTCTACTCTCTTCTCCACACATTCCTCGTCTTCCTAACTCCGCTTTATTTTTCTCCAGACCTCCTCTCACCCTCTGACGTGTGTATCTGTTTCATGTCTGTCTCATGCTGGGATGTGAGTTCCACCCATGCAGGACCTTTGTAATGTTCTGTGATAGCTCTGGCTCTTAGAAATATACCTGGCACAAAGTAATTGCTCAGACAATGTCAGTTGAATGAGAAAATAGCTATTTCAACCTTATTTTTTACGTAGCTTTGTTTCTGAAGCATCCTAATCCAAGAAATCGGTAGGTTAAAACAAACAAATAAGTCCATTTTAAAAGTTCCATTTAAAGCTTAGAAAAACAAAGTGTCTCAACCTTTTCAACAAAAAGACTAAAGAGTAAAAAATGTATGAGCTGAAAAGTATTTAAAATGGGACATATGATACACCTTTGCTCTGTTCTAATACTTTTTTTTGATTTTTACCAATTCACTTTCCCAGCGTAATAAATTAAGATTCTAGGTCTCAAAATCATTTTGTAAAGGATATTTGGTACCAACACTCTTTGATGGCCTATCTGCCTTTGTGGCTTCTTCTCATCAGCACCTCTACAACAGTTTCTCTTCTGCCCCTAGCCCTGAAAGTCTACAGAGTCTCTGCTTCTCTTCCTGCCCTCAAGCCCGGATCAAGACACTCTACACTAAAGCGCATTCTTAAGTGACCTCTTCTTAGCCCTCAGTCGTGGAAGGAACCAAGTCAATGACTCTCCATACTCTTTCACTGTCCCTAGCCTTGGAGAAACATCAATGTGATAATTCTTATGTGAACTAAGTTACTTTCCATGTAATATAATTCACCAAGGATCTACAAAACATAATCTGGAAATTATGGGCATAAAGGAACCTAACCTTTGGGTTCCTACCAGTGTCTCTTATACATTAGACTTAAGACTTTATTAGTGATAAAGGCTTTCCACAGTCAAACTGTTTACAAAACTGGCTGTATTTTTCCCCTCCCAGTAAATAGTCCATTTACAATGTGCCCCATTAAGAGGCAAGAGTCATTTTCTGCACCTCTTCAAACTGGGCTGGCCTTGTGACCTGCTTTGACCAATAAAATACATAAGGAGTAACATGTGGTAGGAAAGATGACATGCTAGTTCTGACTCTACCCTCAAGAGATCATGCACATTTCTGCTCATTCTCTCTTGGAAACATGCTGCCTCACGTGACAAGTCCGGGATAGCCTGCTGGATGAAAAGAGTCACATGGCCTAGTTATTTCCATTGTCCTAGCCAACAGCCAGCCAACTCCCAGAAGCAGAGCTTCCCAGCTGTCAGCTGACCACAAATATATTCGGGGACCCAACTGAGACAGAATAATCCATACAGAGGGCAAAAGAATTAGGCAAATAAATGATAGTTTAATGCCACTAAGTTCTGTGATAGTTTGTTGCACATAAACAGCTATTACATTTACCAAATATTTTTCATCATTGAGTTTGAAAAATATTCAGTTGATATTTATTTTAAAAAAATCCTTTATTCAAATCCCAGAAAAACAAAAGACATACATAAAAGGCTAGGTAAAAGAGCTGAAGAGAGGATCACAAAACATAGGAAAAAATGAAAGTCAATGTACTTTCTTTGTTTTTATTTTTCCCCTACTTTTGTCAATATTTTGATTCCACAAAATATTTTTTTAATAAAACTGGGCTTTAAATAAGTTATCATAAAAGCTTACCTTTCAGTTCTAAAAGGCAGATGCTTCTCTTAAGATGCTTCTTTTAATAGAAGAAGGTGTTTAATTAGCACCGAAGGCGTGATACAAGTTAAATGCTAATAAAGTTCATCCTAACAGTGAAGCTTAATACAGGGTCTGGCTCAGCACATTTTTGAAGTTAGCTTTTATTCTTCCTTTTCCAGAAGAAGTGATGTATACATCCTTACAGTGCTTCCTTGGATCTAGGTTTCTAATTTATATCTGTCAATTTTATTTGTCCTTTTGTTTCTATAGTTTTCTTAGGCAAAGGAAGAAAAATAATTTTACAAAACTTCCTAATTAAGTCAATTTACAGAGCTGAAACATAAAAAATTCAAAGAAAGCTGTATTGAGAAAATTCTCAATTGCACTTTAAGGACTAGATTTCCCAAACTCCTACTGATCGTTAGTTTAAAAGGCCAGAATTTAGAAAGGAATGGAATAGAGAAGAGAGGAAAAGAAAGTTGTCATTAATGAATCTATTCCAAGAAACAACTTTGGAAGAATTGGGGAAGAAAATTAATCAACAATTTAAATCTGGGATTTGTTCCCAGAAAATACTAATATTTATTAGTATTAGTATTTATTTAAAAAACTGAATTTTTCATTCTTGGGGAAGATGGGAATCCCCTTCTGAATATTATCACAGAGGTACATGTCACACATGGAGAGGTGTATCTGGCATACAGAGTGTGTGTCATGGAGGTGGAGGCCCACATCTGCAAGAATAAATCAACCCTCTTCTGCCAGAAGGTTATCTTCTCCTTCTGTCCCATAAGCCCAGGCCCCTTCTGAGTTATGAGGCTTCAAAACTTATTTTTTCTTACCTACAGTGAATGCCTAAGTAGACACTTTTAAAAGCTGGAAAAGCTAGTTTTCTGCTCTACTTCGAACCAATGCCAAATTGAAATAGCTGGGATCATGTCCTTTGTTATTTAAAGGGTTTTTTTAAAATAAAAGAATCCAATGAATTTTCCTTTTCTTGGCTCCTTCATCCTCCCTTTGTGCTGATGTAGATATCCACAGCAGAGGTCAGACTGAATACAGAGTTGTATAAATTCTTCATTGCTAAAGAATCTTAATGTGTGAATTCTGTAGAGCATGCTATCAAACCTAACCACCAATGAAAGAGAAAACATTAGAACTTTTGCCTATGTGGGAGTCAGGATTATCTCCTCAGGGCCACATGACTTTGAATGGCTCTAGAGTTGCATAGTGTCTTTCCTTTTTAAAAGTCATTCTTTGGTGCCAGTCATTATTTTAGATCTCTTCTGCTCTCTTCTTAGAATATTGCTTGTTACTAGTGCTTAAATGTTGTTAGATTGGAACTCACTTTCCATAATTAGTACAGTGAAATTTAGGTAAGCCAGAAACTTGAAAAGCAAAATATTGAACTTAACTCCAGAAAATCCAAAAGGTCTGAAGGACCATGTGATGTCAGAAGGGAAAAAAATGAAGGTTTCTCCCATTAATGGGATGTGTTTGCTATAGAACTAGAGGAAATGAAACTGGGAGGAAACTGGAGATAATACTATAATAGTTGGGGCTTATAAAATCTTTGTAAAAAACATCCCTTTTAAAAGTCAGGTTTGGACCCAATAATTGCCTGCCTTCCATTGTGTGCCTTATACTATATGACAAAACACCTCCTGTTCCTTAGACAGAATTAGTCTCTGTATTCTCTAAGCTACTTGAAGATATTCAAAGGGTTCAAGGCTACTGGTGAGAGAGTTTCTGATACAAGAATCTCTTACATCATTTTAGAAATCCTCTATTGGAGCAGGGTGTAGGTTGTTAGAAGGTCTTCCAAATTGTCAATAATAAACTGATCCCCAAACAAGACCACCTTGCTTTAAAAAAGCAAAGGCAACATGATAAGAGTGCTTTTCTGATATTCATATCACATGTTCCACTTGGATAGGTATATCCTGAAAAGGCCTCAGAAAGTCCCGCACAAATGAATAGATACAGGACTGGAAGCTTTCTCAGTTGAGACTATTTTTTTTAAACCTAAGAGCCTGGTTAATGACTTTTGAAGTAATAATCATTAAAAATTTATTTTATGTCTTAGATACTTGATCCGCAGTAAATGTATGCTTACTAAGCGATGAATGTCATCAGCAAATGCAGAGATTTATATTCCCTTCTAATTTGCTCTAGTTAATGAATTGAGTTCTAAGTACCACAGCATTTAGTAATTAAAATGCATTTAGAAAATTATGGCTGGGCAGTGAAAGCAGTTTCTTTTGGCTTTTCTCTATAATAAGGCAAAGAAAAAAATCGCGGCCAGCATTTGTACGTTAATATAATGATTTGTCCAGTTTTTATACTGTGTATCGATCAGCTTCTACTTAATTAATGCAGTGATATTAACATCATTTTTGTAGCAACTTTAGAATCTTGTAAGAAATATGTCTGAAGTGCCATTAAAGATGACAGGATGCTAAGGGGTGGGTATTACACAGGTGCTTTAAAATTATTCTTTACACAATCACACATTTAGATACTTCGTGATAAAATTTCAAAGGTCAGAGTATTCAGTAATTCCCAAAATGCACTTCGGAGGTGGGAGAGTAGAGGCAAGTTTCTGGGATAATTCCTAAACTAAGTTAAAAAGTGATAGCCCATAATTGTGCTTTAAAAATTTTGGAATTAGTTGCTAAACTTTAAAATGTGGACAGTTTACATTTCAAAGATTAAGATTTCCAGTTTCAGTTGAAAAACTGGAAGACCTGGTAAAGTTGGGTCCTGATTATGGCATGGCAACCTTGGATTGGAACTGACTACTGAGACATACATACAATATCCATTTAGCCCCATCACTCAACACAGATAGCCTCATTCATTCATATAACCTGTTTGACCCCCGAGTGACAGCAGAATGATCAAACTCTGCTCTGGACTGCTAAGGTCACACATGTGGAAGGAGCCCAGCAAACTCAATCTTCCATTCAGTACCTTACAGGAATGCTTTCTATACCACCTAGACCCTGCCTGTGCTCTTCCAGGAGCTTGCTTCAATAGGAGGCAGGCAATACAATCCCTTTACAAATGGCTCTAATGGATAAAATCTTTATTTTATCTTTATCTTTAGTCTTTATTTTCATCTCAAATCCACTTAAAGTAGAAATCACTTAAAGTGATTCAAAGAATAAATCTACTTTATCTTCTATATTAAATCCTTTCATTTATAAGGGAGTGATCACATCTGTATATAATACCCAGTACTGTATATAATACCCAGTACTTTTAAGCATTCATCATGTGACATGGTTTCATGTCTAGCTTACAGTCAACTTAACTCCCTAAGCCTGTTTTGTGTAAATAGCTATGAATATATTTCTCTCCTTTTTGTATTTCTGTAAATTTTAAAAAATCAAATTGTAAGACATCACATTTATTCATATTAAATTTCATTATTAATTTGGGTTTACTGATCTAGTACGCTAACAATTTTTTTTGTTCTGTCCTTGCCTGCATTTTTCTTGATTGCTACAAAAGAGAATTCTGCCTACATATTCTTTTATTAGAGTATAATAGGTATGTACTAGACATGTAGTTGAAATAGCATGAAAACATTTATAAATACAGCATGCCAATCAAAATCTCTATAACCTCAATACATGCATCAAGTAAAAATCATGAATAAAGTATAATCATAGAATATTTTCTCCACAACTCTTAAATGGATTGGAAAAAAATCTTGTTTCCATGGTTTAATTCAATGATAATCAACTTATTCCTGGGAAATTGGCCTTTTACCATTTTTAAAGATAGAGAAAGTAGGGGCAGAAGTAATTGGTTTTAAAAAAATTCAGAGTATATTTAAAAGCACAAAAAACCAAATCCAAACTTTTAAAAGCAAATAATACATCCACAGACTGTGTTTTGTTTGCATGTATATATGCAAATTCATAGAGCAAGTGAGTATGAGTGTATGTCTATGTGCATACACGCATATGTAAATATGTGTGTGTATGCATCAGACCATGTGAGACTATGTGCATGTGTACACATGTATGTGTTTTAGGTCCTGGAAAGAATTTCAGCACATCTTAAAAATTGCTCAGTGAATTCT
Organism: Lipotes vexillifer; assembly: GCF_000442215.2. NCBI lineage: Eukaryota > Metazoa > Chordata > Mammalia > Artiodactyla > Lipotidae > Lipotes > Lipotes vexillifer. The sequence goes on along the minus strand of NW_006773042.1, from coordinate 140,583 downwards.
AAAACACAAAGATAGTCAGAATCTCTGTAACCTCTAACCATATACCAAACACATAGTTTGAAATCTATTAGAGATATGAGAACACACGCTCACTGAAGTAAGTTATAATCTTATTTTACTTTATATTAAGGGATATCTTGATATCCTTTGAAAGTGTAGTTTTTGATCAAATCAGCTCATTTCAAAGTTACTTTGGAATAAATGGAAAATCAATAAATTTCTGAATTTGAACAAAAACAAGTACCATATTTTAGGCTAAATAAATTTACTTAATTCCTTAATACAATGTTAAAGAATGCACACATATTCACACACATCTTCTTTAGACATGAGAGCAACTTAACAGCTACACATACATTAGTCCCTTTATAAATAATAAATAAGTACCAGGAAGATACATGCATGAACATAGAGGATGAGTTATCACCAGAATAGGAGGAAAATATTCCATATATTAAGGAAGTTGCGGAAAGTAATCACAGATGAACCAGATTCATTTCCTAACGTATTATTTTTTAAAGAAAATCTACTCTGTTCACATTGTTACTCTAATTAAAAGAATTTGGGATAACATGACATGAAGCTATCTCTTTCTTCCTATTAAAATATACTTGAAGGCAAAGATTAAAATGTACATGCAGTAAGACTGGAAACTAAGATTAATGGTCAAGCATTTGTCAGAATTTGAGAAAATTTTCCTTCAGTGATAGCATCAGTGGAATTCAACAAAGAAATACTGTATCGTATATGTAGCCTTTACGGTCTGAAACAAAAGAACTGGAGCTGCAAATCAATCAGGACTAGACATCCCTGTTTCTTAAAAGTTAAACACAAATTTGCCATATGACTCAGCAATTCCACTCTTAAGTATATATCCAAGAAAGATGAAAACTTATATTCACCAAGGACTTGCACAAGAATATTGTTAAGCATTATTCATAATAGCTCAAATGGGAACAACCTAGATGCCCACCTACTGATGAGTAGATACATAAAGTGTAGTATCCATGTAATAGAATACTATTCAGCAATAAAAATGAACTACTGATACATGATATGACACAGATGAGCCTCAAAAACATTATGTTAAGTGAAAGAAGCCAGGCAGAAATCATACACTGTATGATTTCGTTTATATGAAACATCTAGAAACGGGAAGTCAATAGATATAGGAAGTAGATTAGTGGTTGTGGATTAACAGTAAATGGGCATGAGGGATCTTACAGAGGTGATAAAACTGTTCTAACACTGATTTATTGTAATAATTGTACAACTTGGAAAATTTGCTAAAGAAAAAAACATTGAATTGTACAGCTATAATGGGTTAACTATATCAGGGGTCCCTAATACCCAGGCTACAGACTGATACAGGTCTGTAGCCTGTTAGGAACCGGGCTGCACAGCAGGAGGTGAGCAGCGGACAAGCGAGCGAAGCTTCATCTGTATTTACAGCCGCTCCCCATCGCTCACATTGCCGCCTGAGCTCCACCTCCTGTCAGATCAGTGGGGACATTAGATTCTCATAGGGGCGCGAACCCTACTGTGAACTGTGCATGCGAGGGATCTAGGTTGCACGCTCCTTAAGAGAATCTCATGCCTGATGATCTGAGGTGGAACTGAGGCCGTGACGCTAGCGCTGAGGAGCAGATGCAAATACAGGTTATCATTAGCAGAGAGGTTTGACTGCACAGAGACCATAATAAATCAGTTGTTTGCAGACGCATATCAAAGCCCTAACAGTGAGTGGCAAGGACAATGAAGCTGCATCTCACGGAGTAGACTGGACATAAGCAACATGCTTCGGGTGTCACTGTCTCCCATCACCCCCAGATGGGACCATCTAGTTGCAGGAAAACAAGCTCAGGGTTCCCACTGATTCTGCATTATGATGAGTTATATAATTATTTCATTATATATTACAAGGTAATAATAATAGAAATAAAGTGCACAATAAATATAATGTGCTTGAATCATCCCGAAACCATCCCCCCGCTACCCTGGTCCATGGAAAAACTGTCTTCCACAAAACCGGTCCCTGGTGCCAAAAAGGTTGGAGACTGCTGAATTATACGATATATAAAACATACCTCAATAAAGTTATTTAAAAAAACCCAAACAACTAGGCAGCCAACACTTCTAACATCCCTACTTTCCCCAATACACGCAAAAATACTGCACAAGCTCTACTTTACCATGTATCTGGAGAAATGGCCTGGTCCCTTTGCGATCAGCAGCTCTCTGGTTATTAAAACTCCAAAACAAGTAGGAACCAAGTAGGGAAGGAGCTAGATAATTAATTGTGCAATGAGTCAAGAGATATACTCTTTCCTTATCCAGGGCATCATGGGTAGAAGCATAGACAGAAGAGCCTTGGGGGCACCTATATTGGGGTTTATTGTTTTTCTTATACTAAAGTAGGCAAAAAATAACTACAAGCTGCTTCAAATGTTTCTAAGATTCAAATTTTCCTCATAGTCAGTGTGCCTGAGTGCTGCAGTAGTAGACTTTCCTATGTTCTTTCAGAATAGGCCAAAAAGATGAATGTCTACTAGCCAACAGAAATTGGGTTGGAGTTGTGCATATCAAGTTGCACCACAGCTTTGGATCTGACAACCGGCACCAATGGGGACTAAGAAAAAGTTACACAGTGAGTGTCTTGAGCCAAGATTGAATTTAAGAAGAAAATCTGACATTCAATGATAACAGTTTCTAAAAAGAAACAAAAGTTAGAAAAAGAGACGAAAGTGCATTGGACAAAGACACTTCAATAGGGAAAGGATAGTCTTTTCCACAAATGGTGCTGGGGCAACTGGAACTCCACATGCAAAAAGATGAATTTAGAAACCTAACTCACACCATACATATAAGTTAATTCAAAATTGATCGTAGACCTGAGTGTAATTTCTAAAACTAGGAAACTCTTAGGAAAAAAAAAAAACCAATAGAATGATTTTCCTGTGGGTTAGGTGAAGATGTCTTAGATGTGACACCAAAAGCACAAGTGATAAAAGAAAAAACATTTATAAATCGGACTTCATCAAAATTTAAAACTTTTGCACCATTAAAAAAGTGAAGACAATCCACAGAAGAAAACATTGCAAATCATACATCTGAAAAAAGGCTTGTATCCAGAATATATAAAGAGCTTAAATTCAAACTCAAGAATATGTAGACTAATAATCCAATTCAAAATAAACAGAAAACTGAACAGACAATGCACAAAAGATATATGAATGGAAAGTAAGCACATGAAAAGATGTTCAGCATCATTGGGGAAACACAAATTTAAACTACAAAGGTATCCCGCTCAACGTTCAATAAAATAGCTATAATAAAAAAGGTAGGTAATAAGTGTTGACAAGTATGTTGATAAATTGGAACCCTCCTCCATTGCTGGTGAGAATGTAAAGTGGTTGGTACAGCCACTTTGAAAAGAAGTTTGGCAGTTAAACTTTAAAGTTTAACTTTAAAAAGTTAAACATAAATAAACTTTAAAGTTTAACTTTAAAAAGTTAAACATAAATACATCATATGACCCATAAATTCTACTCTTAGATTATCTATTTAAAGATATTGAAACACAGGTCCACACAAAAACTTATATGTGAAGGCTCATAGCAGCATTATTAATAAAAATGGAAAAAAATCCAATGTCCATCAACTAATGAATGGGTAAACAATGTGATGTATACATACACACACACACACACACACACACACACACACACACACACAATTGAGTATTATTTGGAAATAAAAAGGAATGAAGTATTGATACACGCTACAACAAGAATTAAGCTCAAAAACATTAGGCTAATTTGCAGCAACATGGATGGACCTAGAGATCAGCATACTATGTGAAGTAAGTCAGAAAGACAAAGACAAATGCCATATGATATCATTTATATGTGGAATATAAAATATGACACAAATGAACTATTTAAGAAACAGAAACAGACTTAGGGTTACCAAAGAGAAAAGGGGTGGGGGAGGGATAAATTAGGAGTTTGGGATTAGCAGATACAAACTACTATAGATAAACAACAAGGTCCTACTGTATTGCACAGGGAACTATATTCAATATCCTGTAATAAACCACAATGGAAAAGAATATGTATATATATGTATAACTGAATCACTTTGCTGTACAGCAGAAACTAACACATTGTAAATAAACTATACTTTAATAAAAAATAAAACAAAACAAATCAAAACTTTAGGCTAAGTGAAAGGAGCCAGATGCAAAAGGCCACATATGGTATGATTACAATTATATGAAATATTCAGAAAATACAAAACCATATTAGTGCTTGACTGAGGTCAGGGGTAAGAAGAGAAGGTGACTGCAAATGGCCACTAGGAATCTCTGTGCAGTGATAGAAATGTTCAAAAATTGATTATGGAGATGGTTGCACAATTCTGCACATTTACTAAAAAACATTAAATTGTACACTTAAAACAAGCAAATTTATGATATGTAAATTACACCTTAATAAAGCTGTTAAAATAAAATGTATTGGGTCAATTTTAAACAACTATTCAGGGAATTCCCTGGCGGTCCAGTGGTTAAGACTCAGTGCTTTCACTGCTGTGGGCCTGGGTTCCATCCCTGGTGGGGAACTAAGATCCTGGAAGCCACGTGGCACGGCCAAAAATAAAGAAAGAAAGAAAGAAAAGAAAAGAAAAAGTTCAGATAAAAAGAAAGGAAAAAAACAAAAAAAAGGTCTGAATATTATTTTGAAATAATTTTCAAAGTATAGAAAGCAGCTTTGAAAACTGCTTAATATGATAAATTCTTAATAATCTTACTCTTAAGATAATAAATATGGCCTCTATGAACTAAAAATAGAACGTCATAGAAGAGATTAATCTCTGAAATAGGGAACTGTTGGGAATAAGAAAATTCACAAAGGACACTAAAATTCAATGCAAAAATTAAATTTTGCACTGGAATATCTAAAGAGCATGACAGACACAGCAATTAACTCAGTGATATTAAGAACAAACTTGAGAAATCGTCCAACACAGGTGAAAAGGATAAAAAAGGTGAAAGGATGAGAAAAATAGGTATAAGAAGTACAAAGTGAAGAAAATCCTAGGGAAAAAATAGAGCATACGTGATTATCAAGCCTAGACTACAAGAAAGTTCCTCTGAGATAATTAATAAATAGATGTTAATTTTCCAATTAAAGGGTCTATACATTTTAGGTATATTACGAAGACCATCACCTAGATATGCCCTGGCAGTGTTTTTAAACTGGTTATTCTCCTTCAGCTGTCCAGATTCATTCTTGCCCCTTCTCTGCCCTGCTCTGTACTTTGAGAAGTTGACCTTTGCAGACCATTTTACCCAGGTTTCCTCCCCTATCAATTACCTTCTATTTAGATTTGGCCAATTGGAGGCACTGGCAGAAATGCTGAGGGATAGAGGGCAGGAAGAGAGAGAGTTCAGGGGGATTCTCCTTGCTCCCTCACTTTTTTCAACACCACATCTTAGTAGTAGCTAAGCCCCCTTCAGATGACAGCTCCCACTAGGTGGATCCTCTCCACAGTTCCAGCTTTCACTGGCTCTTGAAACACTATTTCCTCAGCAATGTCCTCATCTCTAGAGGTATTGATGGCTTCCAAGTGTTGTTGCTAGTCTTCTCTGAATGCCTCACCAGCTCAAATTAAGAGTTTGTTCCTTTAATCCTACCTACACCACTGTGAATAATCCTATTCATTTGAGCCATCTAGGGTGAATTTTACTTCCTACTGAAGGACACTGATTTATACAAAGGGTAAAGAAAAATAAACATGCAGAGAGAAAATAATTTGATATACAAAGGACTCAAAGTCAGACCAATCACATGCTTCTCCACTGCAAAACAAATGCCAGAAGCTAATGGAAAAAAATATATAATATGAGAAGAAAAAATTTTGACTCAAAAATTTCATTCTGCATTCCTATGTGAAGTCAACCAAATGCTAACTGGTTGTATTAAAGCTGTTTGCTATGTATTAAAAAAAAAACACAAAAAACACAAAACTCAAATTAAAAATATCTTTAAAATATCTTTAAAACTTTAAAAAAATTATCTTCTGAATCACTGTAGAACATAATTATTCTAATTTAGCCTTATCTCTAAGTAAATGAATTTGATAATTGCATTTTATCCTTGAAGGACAATACTTTCCATATAACAGATCCTCCTAAATGCAAACAGATGGCTACTGTTTCATAAAGTTCTATGAAAACCCTTTTTCCATGTGCAAGGAAGCAGTGGATATAATCACATACCAACATATTAGTCACTCATTATGCACTTGAATGCAATAATCAGTTGGGTTGTCTAATTATTTCTACTATTATTCAAGGCTCTTGGCCAACGTAAGAATGCTTACTTTGTGAAGGAAAGAAAAAATAGTGTACTTAATTTTATTTACCACTACGATTGATTGGCTAGACAAATTAGAAATAACTGAGCTAGCGAGAAGATGAATATAGAACACTTTGAATTTTTAATTTTAAGTGCTTCTGAGTTGTCATGCTGAATACAGATGGCTTCATTAAGTAAAATATATAAGTATAAAATGGAAAATGTCAGGAGAGCAGCTAAATGACATCTTTAAATGTCATCTTCAAATGTCATTTACCATCTGGATAAAGATCACTTTAACTGACCCTGAAATGTAAAAATGGAATCAGAACAGACATCAAATAAGTGACTGCATTTCCATTAAAATGCAATCAAGTATAAAATATTCAATATATGACTGAATTTTAAATTTGGAAAATACTTCCTAATATACAGTGAAATTGCATGTTGTATTTACTCAAATGTAACACAAGTATTGGAAAACAGAGGAACCAAGTAAATTCTAATTTTAGGAGCTAAAGCTGGGCTCTTCTGACAGCAATCATGTCTTCTGAAACACTGCTTCTCTTGCCTGTGCATTTATTGATAGCTTTTGTATGTATAACGGTTTGTGTGTGTGAATTAAATGAATTATGGTTCTTAAATTCAGAGAGCATAGAATTTAGCTGTGGAGTCAACAAAAGCTACAAAACAATCTAAAGTATCTTGTGCTTGAATACAAGAGCCCTCTTCTCCCTGCTAAGATGTGTCTTTTTAAGAAGAATGTTTATAGGGCAGCAAAGGTAGGAGAGAAACATTTATCCGGACAAATTAGTGCTGTTAGCCCCTTTGACGGATGCAGGGGCAGATAGTGCAGCATTGTTGTAAGCACGTCCCCAAAACCACTGCAAATGTGAGCTAATGGATGGTGAAGCAGCAAGGACTAAGGACATGCCCCATGCCTCATACCTCAGGACAGACAGAAGTTAGAATGGTTCCATAGTGAAGCTAGATGTAAGGGGGAACTTCAGAAAGTAGCAGACATTCATGGGAAAAGAGAAAGCAAAAGTGTTTCAAAAGCCTGTATAAAAGAACAAGCACCCTAGATAGATCTAAAGTTTCAACCTCATGGACTTAAAATTTCTTTCTAGGAGTGGTCTTAATCAGCTAATCTAGAACTATGTGATAATAATAATATTATTATTATACTAACAATTAGTTAGTTATACTAACTAACTAATATTATTATTATACTAACAACAACAAAATCTGATGTCTATATCATACCTTATACAGTTTTTCAAGCACTTTCACCCATTTTACCTCCTGTTATCCTTGTGAATAGACTGGATAGGGAAAATATTTATTTTCCTTTAAGAGGTGATTAAATTGAAAATCAGCCATTAAATAACCTATCTGAAGTAACACAGGTATTAACTCTGTAAAAAGAAGAGCCAGGATCAACAGACCTGAAAACATTTTTCTAGCTTTATGTTCTTAGTTGTTTTTGTTTTTGTTTTTGTTTTCCTCCAAAGATTCCCTTTTTGTGAGATAAAATAGATTTTTCCTATAGACACACCTTGGAAGTATTCTCTCAAAGCCTGCCCAGAGCAATCCCTAAATGTGTGCTACAGGTACAGAACTTAAAGATTGTAGGAGTACTGAGGTCCCTACCGAGGGCAGGTCATGTGTGGGTCAGGAAGAAGATGGAAGGGGCAGCCTGAGTCCCTGCAGTGAGGCCAAGCTGGCTAGTGGAGACCATGGGCTTGGAGGCAGATGGACTAGTGTGGACCTGGCCTGCTTTCTGAGCATTGAGTGTTCAGCTCTAAAATGAAACTATGAACAACACAATGATACATAAAGTGACTGGCTTATAATTAGTACTCAACACTGGTAGCTATTGAACAATTGCAGCCCTGGGGTAATTTTCCACATCTCCCCAGCCAAATTAACTGCTGAATTGACTGCCCCAAACATTGAAAATTTAAAGCAAATTTAGATAGTTTTTGGGAGTGAAAGGATCTGCAGCCTTCTCCCATTCTCTAAACATGCAGTTCACACTTTCTCACAAAAGAACACAGAAGTTAAACTGCAGAACTGACACCCAGGATATCAGAGTTGTCCTCTTGCTTTTGAACTCCCGTCCTCATTCCCCATCCCAAGAAGCCTATGAGATCTTGTTTCAGGGAAGAGTTGCTGCTTCTGGAGAATAACTGGGGTTTGTGAGAAGCAAGGTAGAAGCCTGGAAATTTCTAGGAGGTAGCAAAATCTCAAGAGACCTCTAATTCTGGAAGTGGGGTGAGGCTGGAGTTAGTCATCTGCTTCCTTCTCATCTTATTTGTACAGCCTCAGCACCATGGAAAGAGCCCTGATTCTGAGTCACATTTTTTGTTCTCTCTGCAAAATAGGGCCTGAAACACCTCTCCTAATTTCCATTCACTCTCTCATTCAAAATTATTTATTGTTTGTCAAATTTTGTCTACAACTTCTGGCTGTTGTGGATACAATGATGAATAAGACAGATTTAGTCCTTAACCTCAGGGAATTTACACTCTAGTGCAGGAAAAAGTTCTAGACAAATTAAATATGAAATAGAAGTTGTTATAATATTACAGAATATATGGTCTAACTGACTACAAGCCAGGCACTGAACTGGACGCTGAAGGTGCCACAGTGATCAAAATAGGTAGGGCCCTGTCTTCATAGTGTTCACCACACTGATACAATGAACATCAAAGTATTCAGTACTCAGTATTCAGTATTCAGCAAATACTTTGCTGTCAAATACAACCTCTACAAGGTTGTCTTTTCTATCAGAAAGTAATTAACTTCCTGATAGGAAAGACTACTACTCTCATGGCGACACTAACTGTTATTCCCTTATACACACTATACACATACTCAGTAAATGTTTGTTTAAAAATATTTGCTAAATTAAAGTCAGATCAAAGTCTTGGGATTTTAGCCTCATGGAAAAGGCTGAGACAGAGAGTAGATGCTATTTTCTGCCACTGCTAGAGGCAGGGCTGTTCTCAGGCAGCCAAGGGTGGCCGTGGGTAGAGGGCAGTGGTAGAGAACAGTGTTGATAATTACTGCCCCAAAGCCTAAAAGCACCACAGGGACAGGTTAGGTCACAACTACACCCCTGAGTAAGGAAGGGACTAGGTTGTTTAATAGGGGCTGGTTCTACATGAGGTTTTTGTCTGTCACACACACAACGAAGGCCAAAGGACCTCAAAAAGATTCTTATTATGCTCTTGGAAACATAAAAGACTTTCACCTTCAAAAAACATCAGAGAAGTCTCATATTATTTTGATAATAGCTAAAGACAAATGTTTGGATGCTTAACTGATGACCAGCACTCATTAACTTGTGCCACACACCATAGGGTGAGAACCTGGCAGCCTTCCGGTGGCAGATTTCACTGCAGAGAATTATATGTTTAAAGAACTCACCTCAGAGACTTTCCGCACAACTTAGAATGTCTAGGTACCATCATTCAATACTCTGGTTTATTTCTAATTGGAAAAGATGGTGAATTCTTTGGTCATCATGATGTCTTATTGGCCTCCTGGGTTGGAGAACTAAGACTACATACAAAGTGGGGCTCAGATTATTCAGAAAGCTTCACTTATTCTCAGCCCTGTACATCGGGTCTTCAGTTCTGATTTCTACACTAAACCAGGTCCTTGAATGCTGAATAGTAGCAACAACGAGAGAGAGTGTTGTAGGTCTTGGTCTCTGTGGTTGAAAACCCTTCAGCAGACCCCCTCAGTGAGTGCAAACTCTCAGTTTAATGCAATATTCTGATATCTCTGTGTGTGTGTGTGTATGTGTATATATACTGCCCAGTGTATATATTCTGCCCAGTGTATATATTCCACTGCAGTGGAAGCACAGAGTCTTAACCACTGGACCACCAAGGAAATCCCCTGATATCTGTATATTTGTAGCCTCCATGGTATCCATATGGCCACATTCTAGCAGATAATAAATTACTGCTCCATAAATACCTGTTGATTGAATATATAAAAAATTACAGTAATAAAATAATAGTAGTGATATGAAGTGGCATCCTTACTATGAATAGAACTTTCAGGAAGCACAGAGATGGATAACTGATAATGTCGAAAATGACATTTTCATAGAGACCTTTGAGAGCATTCAGTTTAATTTCTGCATTTATGGATAAAGAAACTGAGGGCTAAAAATTTCAAATTATTTGCTCAACATAACAGGGAATGAGAGATGAGACTTCAAAGCCAGTTTCTAGACTCCATGACATATGTGATTTTTAATAAGTCACCCTCAAATTCACAGCTAATGACAAAATGTCTTAACTTTATTTTCTGCAAAATTTAAATTCCTAATTTAATAAGTGTATAGGTGAGAACTGACAATTTTTACAAAGGCTCATCCATCCATTGGTTGCCATCTATCATCACATAAAGTCTGTTTATAATTGTCAACATTCTGCTGTACTGTAATTGATTTTCTTCATGGTTATTCTGGAGACCTCTCATGAAACCTGGTGCTACCTCCATATTAGGTCACAGCTAGGTAAGAATTTCATTCAATATTTCTCTCCCTGACTTGACTGCTACTAAACTTAGATTAGCAGTGTACATCCCCTGGACTAAGTTTTCCTTCATGTTCCCAGAATTCTTCTGTGACCAAAGTTTTAAACCCTTATTTCAATGGTTATGATTTACCAAGAACCATTTCAAACCCCTTTTTAAAGTAGGTTGGAGGGCTTCCCTGGTGGTACAGTGGTTGAGAGTCCGCCTGCCGATGCAGGGGACACGGGTTCGTGCCCCGGTCCGGGAAGATCCCACATGCCGCGGAGTGGCTGGGCCCGTGAGCCATGGCCGCTGAGCCTGCGCGTCCGGAGTCTGTGCTCTGCAACGGGAGAGGCCACAACAGGGAGAGGCCCGCGTACTGCAAGCCACAACAGGGAGAAGCCCGCGTACCGCAAAAATAAATAAATAAAGTAGGTTGGATAGAGAAGTCAGAGAAGTAAACAACTCTTCGATAACTATGTGGCAACATGCTTCCACAAAGATGCCGAAACACAGGTCAGCTGCTCAGTTTTCAGAGGCAGATCACTCAAAGTTCGGCCTAAAGCCCCAGGTCCTCTGTTAAACTGGCAGAGTCCAGGGTGAGAGACTTAGCGCCCATGGATATGGTTTATCAGCAAGTGCAACAACCATTTCAAAATACATTTATCATTTAATAAACAATTTCTATGAAGCCATAGGAACTGCATGTGTACTCAGTGGGAAGTGCTTAGTCCATTATTGTAAGAATTCATCATTTGTACAGTGCCTTACTGCTTCAAGAATATAAAGTTTGAAATTCCAGCCAAGAAAAGAACTGAAATCTGATCCATTGTACAGGGTGTGTAATGCTGATGTGTACTTTTATGTAAAACAAAACCCAGAAATTTGAGGTTTATAATTAAAAAATCAATATTTTTCAATATTTTTAATATAAGCCACCAACAGGGATTTTCTGATCTGTGCACCACTTCACTTTTACTGAGAACTCGGCATCAGGGTAAAAGAAAAGTGCCATTTACCCAAATGAGTCTTGGGAATCACTTCAAAGTGCATATAATTGCATATGTAATTTCGTTTAAAAAATCCAATAAGGTTTATAATTCCGAAATCAATATATCTTTAAAAATCCAACAATTGGTAACCTGGAAGACAAGCTTTTCTATGCTTACCTGGCACATTATTCTTTGCTTTTAATTTAGTTTCTTTTATTCCTGCCTATGTTATTCAACAAACTACTGGCTCTGAGAAGATGTGACTAAAGTCATAGTGTTTAATTGATGCATTTCAAAATATTTATAGTAATTTCATCAAAAATATCAATGATTACTGTTCCATTTTTTCAAATTATAAGTTAACTACCAGAACCAGGGGAAAATACTTGAATGCCAAAGAAATTCCCCATTTAAACTGTCTTTTGGGCTGTTTCTTTGCTGATTTATCACTCAGTATTTCTTTTTGCACTTTATAACTTAAACATGCCCTATCAAAACCAAGTATGATTACAATCAGTTCTTTATTTTATATAAGAAAATAAGTAGGGTGGGAGGGAGGGAGACGCAAGAGGGAAGAGATATGGGAACATATGTATATGTATAACTGATTCACCTTGTTATAAAGCAGAAACTAACACACCATTGTAAAGCAATTATACCCCAATAACGATGTTAAAAAAAAAAAAGAAGTAGGTAGTTGTAAACAGTAAGGACAAGCATTTGTTTATTAAAGTGTTCTGCCTGTACAGAGTCTGAGTAAACAGATATATTCTCTATGTACTCCATAAAATTTTTTAAAAAAAACAGAGGCACTACTGTTGAAATTTATAGTACTAATTATTTTTGTGTTCTAGAATGAAAGTTCATTGTAATAGATAGGATATATTAACCAAGTGCACAGAAAATAGAAGTCCCAAGATAGATGGTGCTATTGCAGTAGGCCAGTTAACAGCCCCCTAGAGCAAAGGCCAGTAAAAGCTAAGAAAATTATTTTCTTTTAAGAGTCTTGGGTCGGGGTGAGGGATGAGACGACACAAAGATTCTGAACTGAAAAAGATCTAACAGTTCTCATCATCATCATCTCAGTTACTGTTACTCTTTTTCCTTTTCCATCTTTAAAGATCCTCTGTTGGTTCATTCTTTTCTCAAATATCTGTCAGCAGTGCTTCTTCAAGTACCAGACTTTAAAGGTGACATGAGAAGACGCCTTCCTCCTGAAGAGCACAGGGCTTTCAAAGCTTTGAAAATAAAGGTTGTTCCCACAGCAGTAGGACTTCAGAAAGGGCAGTGATCCTCAATTAACTGTAGCAGAGACTCACCCCTCACAGAACCTCCTCCATACTGTATATAGCCTACTCTATATTCTCACTATGTGTGCATTAACCCATCCTGGCATTCAAAGAGCTAGTTGTAGTTTCCATAAAATAACTTTTACAAAAACCTCTGTCTCACTGATTGTTTGTGATGCTGAAAGATAGAAAAGCATTTTTCCCAGGTTACATAAAGGTAAAGGCATTTTTCTACTGCAAGAAAGCATAATGCCAGTAGTAATCAATGTTTTATAAGTGGGATGAGAATGCCATTAAGATTCTAAGGCAGTATCCTAAGAGATCCCTTTTGTTTACAGGTGGCAGAACATCAGCTGTTCAACACAAACAATGAGTAGTAGTAGAGTCAACTAATTACCTCCATCCTGCCTCTGCTCAACTCTTCTTTCCCCCAGTACCGACTCCCTACTCTCAGGGGTAGAAGATAAGCAGATGGATGTGAGCAGGTGCACAGGACCTTGTGTAGCCACCAGCCCTGAGAGCAATTGGCCAACACCCTTGAAGCCAGTTAAACTCTTAGAAAATGGTTTCCAAACTCCAGCAGATGGCCTACTGTTCCCAGTTGTGCTGTTCTACATCTATATGACTCCATATAAGAAACAAAAATCTGCGAGTTGGAGGATTGCTTCTCTGTAGTATATTCTATTGGGCATTTTATGATTTTACTCCATAACTAGTGCATTTTCTTCATAATGGAAAGCTTGGCCTGGTTCTGTTTTCTCCACTGGTAGAATGCCTCAAAGTGATAAAAGTTGTGTGGTTAACACTCACCAAGGACTTGAATATGTTTTCATTTTACAAACAAGAAAGCAGATGATTAACAGAAGTTGTTGCAGTTAGATGGGGATAAGTCAGGCTTCAAACTCACAACCTCTACCACACAAAGTAAGCCAGTTATGATTGCAATTCAGTTTTTATATTTATTTTTTTGGAGGATAACAAAATCACCATTATAAAAATCTTAATTTTAATAAAACATTTCTGATTTCTAAACTGTTTTTAAACTACTTTTTCTGTTTCTGACTCTTTTCTGAACACTATGAAGGTCAACCTCTAGTGAATGATTATGGAACTTTTCTGCCAGAATATATTTCATTTTCTCTTTATTGTACTATTTAGAATCCTTCAGATATTTAACTTCTGCTTTCTCTCCCTTCTTCTCTATTTCCATTTCTTTTCCCTATCACCACTCACCTACTCAAACTGTGAATGCTATTTTAGAGCCCATTTTAAAAATAAAAGGTCACTTTAAAAGCCAATGTCCTGCATACCTGCTCCTAAATTTTTTACACTTTTATTGTTGTAGTCTCTAATTAGGGATTGGAGTTTGGCTTTTATAAGTCCAAGGAGGATGAGAATTTCTTCTTTGGCATGAACATATACCCACACTGCCTAATGCAGCAAGAGTATCTTCCTAATTCAGAGTTAGAACCCTGATGGAGGAAACAGTTATAAGAAAAAGTGTGGAAAACAAATGGAAATGCATTTTTACAATGATTCTCCTGAGGACATCCCCAGATTCCAGTCATTTTTTTCTAGTAGCCAGATTATCTTGGCTTTTATTTTAAGATGGGAAAAGTCTCATCTCTCTGGCTAATGGACAGCCAGTCTACAGGAATTTCCCCCTTTCCTGGACACAGGATGAAAATCAGAAAGCTCTTATGCCATTCTTAAATCCAACTTTCCAGATATCTACTTGAAAAACATTGATATAATGCCAAATCACGAGGCATTTTTTTATCCCTTATAATCAGTGAAGTTTGTTTTGACTTGAATATTTTTAATTGAATAAACAAAGAGTATGGAAGAAGGCAAGTGAGGTCTGAATATGGAATGGAGTCTTATGGAACTGACAATGAGCTTTTTGCTTGTCCATAAGAAGGTATTTAAGAGGTATTCTTATAGGTTGAATTGTGCCCCTGCCCCAATTTACATGTTGAAGTCCTAACACAAAGCAAGTACCTCAGAATATGACCTTATTTGGAGATAGGGTCTTTACTGAGACAATCAAGCTACAATAAGGCCATTACAGTGGGTCCTAATCTAATTTGACTGGTGTCTTACAAGAAGGGGAAATTTGGTCAAAGACAGCTATGGGGAGAATGCCATGTGAGTGTGAAGATGCATATATATAAGCCAAGGAGAGAGGCCTGGAATAGATCCTTCCTTCACAGCCCTCAGAAGAAACCAACCCTGCCAACACCTTGATTTTGGACTTTTAGCCTCCAGAACTGTGAGAAAATAAACTTCTATCGTTTAAGCCACTCAGTTTGTAGTGCTTTCTTATGACAGCCCCACCAAATAACAGCTACCTACTTAATTTTTTCAAACTTTCGATTTTTCACAAACTTCAATTGTACATTATTACCGAAGAAACCTATCCTTATATTTATATTAATTTAATATTTGATCTCTCAACCCTAGAATAAAATCTATTCTGTTCTTTAATGGTAATGATCTGGACTTCATGATAAAAGTCATGATAGCTGCAAGAGGTGCGGAGATTCATTGAAAATAACACTTTATAACTGAATACACTGAGGCAAGCAGAAGTTAGAGGACTTTTAAGTCACTCAGTTAGTTACTGGTGAAGATAGTCCCACGGCTCCCAGTCGCCATGTTTTTCTGCTATAGCACACAGCCACCCTTAGGTATTAGCTAAGAATCACATATCAGTACAATGTTGTCTTTTTTTTTTTTTTTTT